>NC_087375.1:8368380-8668380 GCF_031761385.1 Necator americanus
TGCACTTAATTTCTTATGCGCTACTTGCGTCTACGCACCAGATGGGATGCATTAGTATGTTGCACTTAAAATGATGATTTCATATTATATGTAATGTAATATAACATTTTAATAATATTTAATAAATTATTTAATTGTAGTATAATATTTTCCCTCAGCCGATCCAAAAACGAACCTATGTTCACACTACCCGAAGAGCAAGTCTCGAGGGAATATGAATTCTCCACTGTTCTACTATTATAGTAAGATATATCATTTCTGAAATACTGTTCAGAAATACACCATTATTTTATCAGAGTATCCTCTAGGGGTATGTAAGGGACTTTTTTCCGCAGAAGAAATGTACCCTTGCTAATGTCTGAGTTATCTCTCTTTTTTTCCCTCAGTTCAGCCGCTTTATGCAATTCTCACTTAAAGGCATCACCCCACGAATCTGAGCTGGTACGCATTTTAAGTGGAGTATTCGTATACGGGGTAGTAGATTATGGAGAGTGGGTGATTCCGTCCAAAAGCGGGGCGCAGCGTAATGTGTCCTACAAGGGTAGGCGTAGTTTTCACGCCATGAAGGAAAACGGAGGGAATCACCCATTTCTTCGTAATTGCCGTAAAAAAACGCCACGAATACTCCACCTGAAATCCGTACCATCTCAGATTCGTGGGGTGATGCCTTTAATGTCCAATAATTGGCGAAAACGATACCACTAAGTTTACAACAGGCCGATTTTTATTAGATGTATTGATAATCTAGTAGTATCTAGTAGTTAACAAAAACGATAGAACGAAGCTTACAAGAAACCGTTCATACTATCGTACTCTCGATTTCTCTTACTCACCTAGCACTAACCTTTTGCATCGTCAACGATTTACTGATTCTCTTTTTTATAATCTTTCATTCTACAGTATGACCTTCGTGGGACTCGTCATCCTAATAGTCGCCATTTAGAAGTGAGTTCTAATGTTGTAGCCGTATCTGGGAGTGATTTTTCTTTAGTCGGTTCTTCACCGTTGGCTCTCACTGGTCGCTTTCCATTTTTGTTCTCTTCTTCCTCTAGTTATCTTTACTGCCCACTTTTCACTATTCTTTTTCCTGCTTCAATTGCCTAACTTTTTCACCTCTCACACTACTACATTTCTCCAAAAATTTGTTGCTCAGTGATTGTGTCGCTCAAATCCACAATTTTTCTCGTTAAGTGTTTGTAGCGAGAAAAACTTTGGTGAACTACATAGGAAAATATATATTGGCGCGATTCTGAACGCAGTGCACAAGTATTGCGGTGAAAACGAAACGTATTTTTTGTCTCGTTTGATCATGGTACTTACAAACCATAATGGAGTCAAAATGACATGAACCACTGTGCAGTTGCGTAAGCAGTTGCGCTCGAAGGGGATTGCGCTGGAGCGTAGCGGTTAGGATCGAGTGAGGACCCCTTCTACCGCCGTTCATTGCTGCAGTTCGCGATGGTCCCACCTCGAACCCAACCACTATCTCCACCGCGCCGTTTCCAGCGTAGCCGCTTTCGTAACTGCATCCTGCTTCATGTCGTTTTGACCCTACTATACGTAATGGCACGAACCCACTAGTACAGAGATCTCGACTTCGGGAATTTCCCGCAACGCTGTCTCTAGGCTATCCTTTCGTTGCAATTTATCTTATGTTATATTTTTTATATGTTGTAACATACCCATCACATAGTGTAGTGAAACGTTGTTCTTTTGTCCTTTTGTCAGAAACTATAGAACTATTCAAGTGTAACATGGACACCAAAATTAAAGAGGGAATTTTCGGTGTTGTTCCTACATTCCTGCTGCCAGCGTTCGGTGATTATCACACATATGTTTATAAAATTTGAAAATGGGAATGAAGAAAAATCAGGCCTATCGTTTTCTTTGGCACAATGTGCAAAAGGTGGACGAGAAACTTTTCAATTTCGTTGGTTTAAGGTTTAAGGGCAGCTGGCTAGATGTAAAGCAGTTAAGCTCATCTCAACTTCATCGAAATAGCACTTCATTTGTAACACATCTGGCAGATATTAACAGTCAAGAAATCAACAAAATGAATTATACTTAACAACAACCGCGTTCTAGTCGAGGTGACACAATCACTGATTCACATAGACTTTCTGGTCTAGATTAAAATAAGTGACAATGATGTTTGGCTCGTGTTTTAGACGGAGCACCCGCAACAGCTGCTTTCACAAGCCTGGAAAAAAGTCGTCTCCACGCAGCGAAAACGTGCGGTGGTTGCGTGCTTCCGTATGGTGCCGCTATATGGGATACCGAGGTAGGAACTGGAATGCCCATACATATGCAAACCTCTCTATGCGTCTTTTAGCACGTCTATGCATGAGTGATATATGCATGTGTGTGCTGTGTAATTACATAAATAAGTTCTATTAACCGTGTGAATGTGCGGCGGCAAAGTAGGGCTGGAGGGCGTCTAAGACCGTCATCGATACGATCCTTACGTACGATTCTGCGCTTTGCTCACTAGCTTCCTTCCCTTCTGCTCAGATTCTTCTTCTCTCTGCTCTTAATAATGTTGTTGGTAGGTGACAAGTCGTACGGAAAAAGAAGATAAATGGAAGAAGGTATTGACACTACAGCGTAAGAGAATGGCCATATCATTGATTACGGCCTCTCATCTCTATAGGGTCGAGAGGTGGGTGTTAATGGCGTATATCATTTACTTTCTGTAGCGTTATTTGACAAATAACAACTACACCACATCCACTCGCAGCTTTTTTCGCTAAAAGTAATTTCGTGACCAATATGGCGAACCCTATGGACGGATCCCCGTCTGAGTTTATTGAGTTGGCACTAAAATTGTATAACTTCCACGTACCTTACCTATAGTCGGGTCAAAACCTGAAGCTCGGTGCAATCACGGAAGCGGCCGCGCTCAAAGTGTACTCATCTCCCCAGTTCGATCGCCGCAAGCGAGGGTCCCACCTCGATCGCAGTTGCTGAACCAAGGTAACATGTAGTTGGAGGGGCACTTAGTGGCGCCCTTATTTCTGGAAGTAAACAACTAAATCAACCGGGTCCCTATGACCAGATCATTAGTCAGAGAGGATCTCTAACAATGTAAGCTAAAGTTACTAAGAGAAAAATGTAAGATAGAGCGTCCAGAAATAAGGGCACCACTGATTCCCCACCCCCGAACACCATTTTCTCCCCAACCGCACCGGGTTTCACGTGGTCTAAGCCTGACTATTGCCACATATTCCCACCTACAAAGGAAACCTTTTGTTTTTGTTATGCCAAATCTTTTACGGCGCTCTCTGTACTTTTTGTTTCCTCTTGATTGATCTTGAAGGACGCTTGAGGGTATTCTCTTGGCTATAGAGCGAGGTTCGCTTCTAAATACATGTAGTCTAGTATCTTTCGCTTAGTAACTGAAATCCGGGAACACTTCTTTTTTTCTTTTACGATACTCCCTGTACTTTTAATGCAGCGAATCTGTATCTGTTTTTATCTCTGTCTTTTCCTCTCCCTGCTTTATTACTTCTCTTTTTTTTGATTGTATAGCCGTCTATTTCTTTTTCGATGCTATCAAACGTAATTGTTACCCTTCATTTCACACCTCTTTTCGAAAGATCATAGAATCTTCCTGTGTATATAGTTGTCCGAACAACATGTTGAAACGTATATTTTCGCTACTAAAATATTTACTGCCGTTTACTTTCAAAAAAGTGCTCCAAATTTGTGTAATAAAATGAGTGCTATAGCCTACAAAATTGGTTCTAATCCAAATTTTGAAAGAGAACCAGGAACACCTGCGCTGCATCGGAATTCCTCTGCTAGCATCAACAGATTAATGTTCTCTGTGCAACGTTTTTCGAACTCAGTACATTATGTGCCCTTTGTGTGTAACGATGTGTGTGTGTGTTTTCTTAATTCCGAGTTATATTTCTTTAACTAACGCATGTATCATAGTATTGCTGTTGATACTTCTGAGTGACATGATGCTTTATATGCTTGTTATGTTACTTCTTTCTAACGACGTAACTCTTGTTATTCCATACTTCGGTTATAATTTAATTCATCTTATGACATTTAGACATCGTGGCATCAATTTCTTTTTGCCAGCATTCTCCTGCCTGTGGCTCAATGAGGAAGACGTTGGACAGGATAAATTGATTTCCGAATTAGTAGTAAGTTTTTTGTGGATGGTAAAGGTATAGTTGCAATTTTTGTAAATGAAATGGTTTTTTCTTGTATTTACAAGTCTTCATTTATGTTGAAATATTTACATTTTCGATATTTTCCTAGGTTTTACGTTTGTATTAATTTATTAATTCGTCATGAGTTATATCTGTCTGAAGTCGAAAATTTCCGTTTAGAGCGGATTGGAGGAAGACGAAACACCTCGTGTCGAGGTGGTTCTGGAGGAGGGAGTTCTCATTACGGAGGAAAATCGGGAAAACGAGTAATTTTCTTGAATAACTACAGCCATTCTAAGTCTTAATCTAGAGTCAGTAGCCCTAACGATCTCTTTTTATTAGATGTCCTGACCCATTAAAACAATTGATCCAATGCTTCCAACGTGCTGCCACCAGTGAGGAGAGTCAAGCGCAGCCAATTCACGACGACACTTTGTGAGCATTTACTTTTTTGTACTTTTTACTTCTTTTACTTTTTCATTTACTTTTGTGTTTGCAGATATGTTTCATAGATATTTCCTTACTGAAAACTTGTAAAAGACCTTAAAAACAACCAAGTTCAGTCAACTGTAATTATTCGAATAATTTACTATGATTTTCAATACTGAACGGCGATGAGATGTAAGAATTTAAAGTTCCTCTTATTCTTACGTTGATCTCGACAGCTTGACATCATTAGATAATGCTCCTCAAGCAAAGGAACATTTTATTCATCGTAAATCTGGATGTGTCCTTTGCTTTTATCAGTAATGTATGTTGAAAAGTAGGCAAACAAGACAAAAAGTAGGTAAATTTGCATTTACCTATTTTCTTTAGCAACTCTTCAATAATGCGCATGATTCGTGCAGTTACTTTCTCAGTATGTTCAATAAAAACGGGGTGAATTAGCGACAGCATCGTGTGTAGCCTATTCTTTGTTCGGGAGTAAAAGTTAACTGTCTGAGGCTCTATGATTTCTGTTGAGTTATCAAGTTGCTCTAAAAATGTGCGATACACCGGAATTATCTTTTGTTTATAGGTACATCCGCTTTGCCGATGTTATGGCTCAATCTATCCACATCGAAGAAGAAGATGGTGATGACGGCGAAGATGCGGAAATCGACCAAGCAGTAAGCGGTTCATGTTTAGTTCTCTTACTTTTTCCTCATTAATTTCGCACACAGGCTTGACGAGTCTTTTCTTTACTGTTTTTATCACTGATTTAATATTTGTCCTATGGACACATTAGTCCTTGTCGCTTTTTTCAGCAAAAAGAAGAACAATCACAAGCGCTTCGCGCCGAACAAGGAATTCTTGCCGATCGCGGTGCAGCTATTATGTGCCTCATGTATCTGTCAGCAAGTAATGGGGAACCCAATGATATGGTCGCTAAAACGCTAGAACTTGGCATTCATCTTCTTTCCGGAGGAAATGTGGATATTCAGCGGGTATGTAAAGGTTTCCAAATGTTAAAGTTTGGCAACAATTAAAAACTCTGAAACTTTACTTACAGAATTTCATGTTGTTACTTTTTATTTACGTTTCTTATTGAAAAGCGCAGACAAACTTCGGTTGCTATATTTTCTTTGTATGATTTCAACTTAGCGGAAATTGATATAACAGATCTTCATTTTTTGAACATTTTCAGATGTTGATCGAATATCTACAATTGAAAAAAGATGTTCGATTCTTCACCTCTGTTGCCGGCCTCATGAACAAGTGTTCAGTTTTGAACTTGGAAATGTTCGAACGTCAGATCAAAGTAAGAAGCATGTTTGTATAGAACCGCGAGTCAATATAGAAGAGACTTCTCCTTTCTAGGCTGAAGGTCTTGGAATGGGGGCGGAGCTAGCTGCAGGCGACAATCAGAACCTCAACGATGCAGATTTCACATGCTCGTTGTTCCGATTCTTGCAACTCACATGCGAAGGCCATAATCTGGGTCAGTTAGCTCTCAGATATTGAGAACTAACTAGTCTTTTAGTAAAAATTAAGTAATTCTTGATGTTATAGATTTCCAAAACTATCTTCGCACACAACCTGGGCATACTACCAGTGTAAATCTTATCAACTGCACTGTCGACTACCTGTTGAGACTTCAGGAGTCTGTAATGGACTTCTACTGGCATTATTCCAGCAAAGTGAGTTGAATTTTTTCCTGAGCTGAGTTTTTTTTTCTGATTTTTTTTCTTTTTGAATAGGAATGTGTTTCGTAAGTACGCGCCATGGTGACCAGGAAGCGTGAATTATTCTGATTTTGAGTAATCATGGTCACTTTCCCACATCTGTCAACGTTTTGCTTTTGTTTTGTACTGTTGCTATTGTGAAAGTGATTCTAATTTGGGGTACGAACTCCGATGCGCAAAAAAATGACGTATTGTTCCATAACCATAAGGCTTCTGGCAGCTATCGTTTTCTATACATCTTGGCGTGTTAAAATCTTTTTCTTTCAACCGTTATGGCATTGAAATTTTTACATGATTTTTTTTTCAGGAGGTGATCGACGAAGGCGGTAAAGAGTATTTCCTCAGAGCGATTCAAGTCTGCAGTCAAGTATTCAATACACTTACTGAAAGCATTCAAGTGAGCGATTTTGTCGCTATTGGAAATCTTGGGTTTTTCACTATTTTTGTGTCTTAACTATATTTAGCGTTGATCTCGCTCTTATTCTTCAGTATTTATGCACCTAGCTTGATTTTTTTCAATATTTTCCATTCCTTTGTTTTCTCGACGTTTAATTTAGTCGAAATTCTTTTTCGTTTAGGGACCGTGCGTGGGCAACCAGATGACTCTGGCAAACTCACGTCTTTGGGATGCCATTAACGGTTTCTTCTTCCTATTTGCGCATATGATGGAGAAACTTTATCGGAATTCGACTCAACTTGAACTTTTGAGAGAATTTCTCAATCTTCAGAAGGACATGATCGTACTAATGCTGTCCATGCTTGAAGGTTTGCAAAGTATTCTGTCAATAATTATTTAGTCATTGATAAAAATTCTTCTCAGGAAATGTGCTCAATGGACCTATTGGGAAACAGATGGTAGACGCGTTAGTAGAGTCCCAACCGTCTGTCGAAAAGATCCTAAAATTCTCGGATATGTTCTTGAAGCTTAAAGATCTCACAACTTCACAGGCTTTCCAGGTACAATTTCTGTATACTGTTGGTGCATATTGCATCGACCAAGATGGGTTTGCTTTCAGGACTTTGATACCAATCGCGATGGTTGGATAAGTCCGAAAGAGTTCCAGAGAGCTATGGAGAGTCAAAAGATGTACACAGTGTATGTTTTTCTGAATCGTTTATTTTCAATACTTATGTTACTCCTCCATTTTCATTTCCAATTTATACTTGTTACCTAAACTTCCATTACATTACAGAGAAGACATCACCTACTTAATGATGTGTACTGACGTGAACAATGATGGAAAGGTGGATTACATGGAATTCACGGAAAGGTTCCACAACCCTGCTCGAGATATTGGCTTCAACTTGGCTGTGTTGTTAACAAATCTTAAGGAACATATCACTAATGATCCAAGGCTGGAAAAGATTATTGAGAAGGTGAGTGGGTCCTTAAATCCAAGCTAACTGTGTCACTTTGTTAATTAACCAATTCGACTGTCAATAGTTGCGATTTTTCCCTTACGAGATTCTTTTTCTTAACTCTCTTGCTCTTGAATTCACCATTCTTTTGGTTGTCGACAATATGAGATGATTACAAATTTCATTGGTTTTGTATGTAGACTTGTTTTAGACTCCTTCTCTCCAACTTCTTACGTTTTTTTTCTTTTTGTTCCACTTCACCACTAATTTTGACTCGATGTTTCAGGCTCACACTCTGCTCGAGTATTTCGATCCGTTTTTGGGTAGGATCGAAATCATGGGGTCAAGTAAACGGGTAGAGAAGATCTATTTCGAGATTCAGGAGTCGTGGCTTGAACAATGGGGTAAACAACAAATTCGGTTAGTTCTTTACATTCTCTGGAATTTACATCGTTTGATTATTCTCTAGAACTGAGCTTCATATGTTTTTAACATTGTGATAATTCTAGCATGTGCTCATATTGCTGGTGTGATCAGTATTTTTCTTTTTTTTTTGTTGGATGTTGCCTTGAAAACAATCAAATTCACTTTGCGTTTCACGAAAGTTTATGCTATCACTTCAACCTTACTACATTCTTTTTGTATTTTGCTTATTAATGGGAAGTACTGAACTATAATATATTATATTCGGTTAACAATTTAGTGATTCAAAGAATTCTTTCCTCTTCAATGTACTTCAAGATGATGGTGGAGATCAAGGGAAACTGGAAGCTTTCATCAATTTCTGTGAGGTATGGTGTTTTGTTGAATATTTATGCCATTTCTTACTCATCTTTATATATTAAGGACACTATCTTTGAAATGCAACACGCTGCCGAAATATCATCTGGTGACAGTGATTCGAAAATGGAGCGAGCAATGAAGCAGAGAGACTATTTCCTACAACAAAACAGCGCAGGAGAGTGAGTGCTGGAGAATTTTCATTCTTGGATGACAACGTACTGTAGATTTCAATTAAAAGTCATTTGAAATTATATGTTCTTAGGCAACTGTCAGAAACCTTCAAGAGCGGATATAAGTACGGAATCAATGCAGCCTCGGCGTTGCGACCTGAGAATGTGAAACAGGCTTTCAAGAGCATTACCGGGAAAGTGAGGTAAGTTGTTCGCTAACATTCCAAAATAACAGCTTTGATTGTTATTTTACCGTATATCCTTTCCTTTCACAGGCAAATGACCTGGATGCAGCTACTTTGGGCAATCGTTGTTCTATTGTTCCACTGCGGAAAAGCGCTAGGATACTGCGCATACCTGTTACTGATGACATTGTTCCGATTTGCATACTATCTCACCACGCCGGATAGCGAATATGAGGGAGGGGATAAGGATGAACAAAACGAGTGAGTTCAGAGAGTTTTGATAACTTCTGTAGTCTTTTAAATGAAATAATCCACGGTCGGAAAAAGAGTGAGACACGGAGTTCGAAGATAGGAGTTTTTGTAGGTGTGGTGTTGAGGTAACTTCTTAAGATGATCCTCCCACCCGACACGAATTGAATTTTGCTATTAACCTATGAAATCATTAAGAGTAGGCTTAGAAAGAGCGAAAATGTATATTGTATGAAATTTCTTATACAGGCAATATACCGCTAGTAGTGGTCAGTCACGAACTCCACTCCTTTTCACCATAATTTCTCTCCCAGGTTGCATCACACTCCTATCTATGGTCATCCAATCTTGCCTGAATTCCATCACTCTCATATCGGTGTAGAAGCATTCGGAGTAGCTGCGGAGCAACTACCAACAGGAAATCATAACGGTATTCCTGAAATCATCACCGAGGAAGCAACATCGGAGGAAACCACTTCCCCAACCTCAGCCACATCTCATCCGCCGACTCCACCAGGAAGCGTCCATAAACCACCAAGGTAATATTTCAGTCATTCGCAGCGTGGATTATTAATTTATCAATAGTGAAAACAATTATTTAGCTTATATGAGTCGATCGGTGCTCCACAAGTTGCTGTTGCTGTATCGGATGAGGATGTCGCTTCTGTCGCTTACGAACCGAAGATTGCCGAGCAGAACATCGGACGCAGCCGCGGATCAATACTTGTAACTTTTATCGTTTCATTAGTTAGGAGACTTATCACTAGTGCATGGTAAAATATTTGTTTTCCAGAATATGCTTGCTCGTAACTTCAAAACCATCGAGAAGACTACGTTATACCTTGCATTTTTCATCAATGTTATATTGTTGTTCCACCGAGTTGACATCAAACATATAGATGCACCAGGTTAGGGAACTATACTGTAGATTTGTGTATACAATCGACACTTGGTGACACGTTCACTTTTACATGATATTGGTGATTATCGACCCTTAAAGCGAGCATTCCACGAATCTAACGTGGTGAAGGAAACCACTGGACAAGCTAGAGATGGGGTTATAGATTTCGGAGTCAGGTGCGGTTCCACTCATCTCTCCCTAGCTCGCGCCGCATCCAGCTGGGCAGCAGTCGAGAGCCAGTAAGTTGTCCTCGACTGCCCATCCAAGTGAAACCTACGAGTAGGTTGCAGAGGGGACAAGATAATATACTATAGGAGCGTTTTAACGTTCCTCGTAGGAACTAAAGCGTTTCCCACGCCTTTTTTTAAGGACGATTAGGGAGAGGTGAGCCAAACTACCCCTGATCCCGCAAAATCTACAACCCCTTCTCTAACTTCCCCCGCGGATTCCTCACCTACGTCAGATTCGTGGCATGTTGCCTTTAAGGAACCTTTTCGCTTCTTGTCTTCTATGAAAGAAACGACTGTTTGCGAAATTTATCGTATTAATTTTTAATCCAAAGAAATCTTTTGTGTCCAATTCATTGCACTTGCGTTCTGTTCTTAAGCGCTTCATTTTAGAAGCAAACGATGGTGATGATGATGATGATGCAATTTCTGAGTCAGTGTATATTACTGGAATGATGTTACCGTACATCGATTACGAAGTCACTGGATGGGTTCTCTCTCAAGTACGTCGTTTCATTGGATCCAAATCATAGTGGTGGCAAATATCAATTCCCAAAATAATCCTTTGTTACAGATCTTATACTGGATTAGTGTGCTACATCTGTCCACTTCATTCGCGTTGTTGGTTTCGTTCTATCAGCTTAAGGTGAGCATGTAATGATGCAGAATCTTTTTACAGTTCACTCTAAGGATAGACATTGTGGAGCAGTACAATGAAAATACATAGAGTTTTGTTTCTTGATCTTCAGATCCCACTAATCACATTCAAACGTGAAAAAGAAGTGGCACGACGATTGATGTTCGACGGATGCTGGATTACCGAAGAGGATAATGAAGAAAGTGGTGTCATTGACACCTTATTGTGGTATGCTTCTTCTCTGGATTCTGCATAAAGACTCTTATAATAGTTCGAATGTTCTCTTGTCTTGAAACGTCGACATATTCTGTCTATGTTTTGTGATAGTGTGCCTGCGAGGTTTTTTAGATGGAACTCTTTATTTGCCTGACGTTTCGGCTTTTTAGAGCCTAAATAGAGGATGACTGGAGCAATGCTACGTTTATCCCGTCAGTTGCCACACTACCCTGGGTCAGTGTTTCGATAATCGTTTAGGGTAGTGAAAACAGAAACGTATCTACATTGAAAGTAGTCTTACGTGTTGCTCCACCGGGTGTGGCGCGACTGGCGAAATAGATAATTTGATCTATACACAGAATATCAGGCGGTTATAGGTCACAGAGCGGTACAAGTGGCAAGAACTCATTCGTTATCGATAAGCATTCATTCCTATTATTCATTGAAGGGTTTCTTTTAAGAATCCAAAACGCCTCCAACGTCTTCCTTGCCGGTATTTCTGTTTCGTGAGCCAGTACAACGCATTTCGCATCATAATCGTTTCCGTTGTGGGCCTCATGTCTGCTTTCCTAGTGGTGTTATCAAACTGTTAAAAACGAAGGTCGCTGGTGATCTATACTCTATACACGCACGCATCTATACTCTATATCTATACCCGCAGCAATACTCATTCGCTGGTACACTGAGTGATAAGTGCGTGCTACCAGTCGCGCCACATCCGGTGGAACAACTCGTAAGACTAATTTCAATGTAGATAGGTTTCTGTTTTCACTACCCCGAACGACTATCGAAACACTGACCCAGGGTAGTGTGGCACTTGACGGGATAAACGTAGCATTTCTCCAGTCATCCTCTATTTAGGCCTCTGAAGACGGCGAAAAAGCCGAAACATCAGGTAAATAAAGAGTTCCATCTAAAAAGCCTCGCAGGCACACTACCCCCAAAATTCTTATAATAATTCCATAATGACTTTGTTAATCTATTACATGAACATCCAAGAAGTGAACAAACTTCTTCTTTTTTTATTCATCTGCTATTGTTTCGAGAATTTCCTTTTGTTTATGCAAGTTTAGTTACCTGAGGTTTTAGTTCAGCTCAGAGTGTTTTAACTGAATGTTTACAGTGTTCGTTTGCTTTTTTTTTGAGGGAAATTAATGGTTTTGAGTCTTGTTTAAGCTGCAAGGAATGACTTTTCTTGACAGGTACCTCGATCGGATTGTTATCAGCTCGAAATCGTTCCCAATGATGTACTGGGACAAATTTGTGAGGAGAAAGACTAGGCAGAAGTTCAAAGACCAGGTAAGTTTCCCTGATATTCTTCTTTTTTCTTTCCCTCTTCCGAAATCTTTGTTTGCAGGTAGATGAGGAAACGTTGTCGTCTATACTCGGAGAGGAAAAGACTTCAGGTGATAACAGCTTCGATTACAGGTGGGAATTACTCTTTATTCTTCCCTCATAGATACTTTTAATGTCAATTATTCATTATCTTCGTCTTTACTGTTAGGAAGGGCTACCTGCCATGCACTATTTCACATCTTATGTTATCTTTTGATAATTAAGGTACACATGCTGGCTTTGGATCGGTGTGATCCTTACAAACGGCCAGTTTCTCTACCGTGTTGGCTATCTTCTTTGTTCGGCTTGTGGCGTTTTCATCTCGCCATTCTTCTACGCGTTCCATCTTATCGATGTCGTGCTCTCATTCCCTATGTTAAAAGCAATTCTTCAGTCTGTAACGCACAACTTACAACAGGTGATTATCGATTATTGGGATGAGTCGATTATTTTTTAGTGTTTTGTTTTTCCTTTCAGTTGATCCTTACAATTATGATGACATTGGTGGTAGTGTACCTATACACTGTGATAGCGTTCAATTTCTTCCGTAAATTCTATGTCCAAGAAGGTGAAGATGGCGAAGAGCCTGATCGTAAATGTCACAACATGCTTACGGTAATGCCAGTTTCATTCACCTATTCTTAACATGGTGTTATGAGACGATAATTGCCCCGTTTCAGTGCTTCATCTACCATTTCTACGCCGGTGTAAGGGCTGGAGGAGGTATTGGAGATGAGTTGGAGTCACCATATGGAGATGAACTCGAATATCCCAGGATGTTCTACGACATTTCCTTCTTCTTCTTCGTCATTGTTATCCTGTTAGCTATTATGCAAGGTACTGTGTGATGAGATGTTGTATTCCACAGTATTATCATGTTTCTCTGAGAGTACGGTAATTTAGGTTTGATCATTGACGCATTCGGAGAGCTTCGAGACCAACAAGAGTCAGCCACTGAAAAGCTGGAGTCGTCATGTTTCATCTGTGACATTGGCAAAGAGACATTTGATCGGATGCCCAGAGGCTTCGAAATACACACCACAAAGGAGCACAACTTTGCCAATTATCTGTGAGTTTTCTTTCGTTGTTTTATGAAGACTTCAGAATATCCCTATAGGAACACTAGGTCTGTAATCCCCATATTTCTTCGCGAGAACTGGTCTCTGCTGTCTTGTGTAGGAGAATGTTAGTCCTGACTCGACATTTGAGTGCTGAATTCTGGCTAGAAACCAGTTCTTGCTACATATGAGTACATATGATTACGTAGTCTCTACTAAATAGATATTGTACTGTTTTTAACAAATTTGTTTTCCACTCTCTTTTGCAATGGACTAATAATTTTTATGATCCTTATTTAGATTTTTCTTGCAACATCTCGTCAACAAGGATGACACTGAATATACGGGTCAGGAGACCTATGTACGAGAAAAATATGATAACAGGTGAGGGTCGAAATTTCTCTATTTTTATTTTTCTTTTTGCCCATTTTACATATTGTTTATTTTTTCCGAGATTGAGTTCTGAGTTTTTCTTCTATTATGATGTTAACGTTTTTCACTGGAAAGAGGTTTTTTTTTGTACTATTTACTCTTGTCATTGTTTTTTTTTTTGAAATTGAAACGACAATTGTACAACTCAGAAAACAAAAATTTTTAGGTTTCGATCATCCTCATCCTGATAAGCAGGAAAAAGTTTTCTTTTTTTTTCAAAGCGAAAATTAAAAAAAAAGAATATGAGTCCTCGAAGTCGTGTATGGTGTAATATCTCACTAAGTAGGTCAGGGTTCTCGAAGTTTATGTGGACGGATTTTTCTTGTGACAGAATGTATATTTCAATGCACATTTAGCACTCAATTCTCGATTTTTTTTTGGATGGTAATTTTTTTGATATTTGATATGCAAAGTATTTTCTTTTCTTTTCCAGAGACTGGGACTTCTTCCCGGTTGGTGAATGTTTCGTGAAGCAGTATGAAGATCAGCTGTTGCAGTCATAAATCCTAATTGAATTACTTGTAGATAGAGTATCATAGTTTTTTTTTTTCGTTTTTTCCGTTCGTTATCTAGTCATCTATTTTGATCCGGTATCTCTCCTCTTTAGAATTAGCTATATCTATTAAAAGCCTCAGTGCTAAGTTGATATTTTATCTCACGAAAGCGGTGATGGTCTTCTATTATAGAAATAGGCGCAAGCAAAGTAATAATGATATTTGAGCTAGAGATTCGTAATTGCTCAATAATAAGCTCATATATTTGTGCACTTGCAGAGAGCGGACAAAGGTTTAAGTATAACTCTCACAGCGTGCCTTTTCATTATACATGTTTATTCTAGTCGCTAATAAATATTTTGCTCTTTTTGTACACTTTTTTTAGAGCCAGAATAGCTCGCACCCCTACTCTTTCGCTTTGTTTTTGCGGAAACTGCCCGTTTCCCAATACATTGTACTATATAAAGTGAAAATTGATCAGTATCCGACATTCGTATAGAGCTGTGAATGATGAATGATGGGGGGCATTTCTCGTTCAAGGATATTTTTGTATGTATTTCCGGATGGTCTCTCTATGGAGGCTGTGAAGAAACAGTGGAGGAAATCATAAAATTTTTCAACTATGCGGGCTCGAAGGGCCCCATATGGTTCGTCCTTTCTCTATTATTACTTAACAGACTCCTTTATTTATCTTTTTTTATTTTTGCTTTTGAGGGAAGTTTTTTTTTTGCACATTTCCTTCAACTACCGGACCGCCCTACATGGGACAGTGCTCTTCATAATTAGTTTGCTCTCCAAGTTTTTTTTTCCTTTATGCAATGCTACCTCTTTTTGATTGCTTTTTGATTGCTCTCTGGAATTTTTAGATCCTGTCCTTTATAGAGATCCCCACTAAATCGATTTATTTTACGTTCAGATAGAGTAGAAATTCAGAAGATTCGGAGTGAAAGTCCCATTTTTTCATGTATGTATTCTCTTTTTCAGAATTTTTCAGAAATTCATTTGTGAACATTTTGAAAAGTTACTTTAGTAACTGTTCCATTTTATAGTATTTTCCTCTCACTTATTCTCACGTTTTCGGACTATCCTGTTTGAATAACGGTCTCTCTTGTACCCATAGTCTCTTGTACGTTTCGTTTTATGGTCTGCACTCTCTGTAGTAATCATGGTCTCTCATTTGTTGCGTACACAAGCAAACAAATCCTTGCAGTAATGTAAGGTGCAAAATTGCTTTTGTATTCATCTACTGTGTTTTTTACGGAAGACGTAAAAAAATGGGACGAAATCAAAAATATGTGTCGGGAATCAAATGAAAGCTTAGAGATAAGTCGAACTAAATTTTAACTATTTATCAAGTGGTAAACTCAGAAATCAGAAAATGTCTTTAAAAATGTGGAAAGTCATGAAGATTCGTACAACCCGCTCATTATTTTTTTTTAAATAAAAAAAAAAACTAGTCTAGTTCTATACTACTGACGTTTATTTTATCCGAAACATCGTTGAGCGTCTTGATTGGATGAGGGTAGCCTGGAACAAATCACTTTTCTCAAAGCCATTTTTCAAAAATAAATGAGAAGTAAAAAGATAAATATAATTTCTCTCTCGCTAATTTTAATCTCTTGAGAAGAATCCACTTACTTTTGAAATATGAGTTCATGTTATGTTGGATCGATAACCGCCGAAAATCGACTTTTATTATGTTTGTGATTGGGTCGTAGATTTCCTTTCGAGCGCGTAATCCCCATAAGAAATCATTGTGATTGAATTCGTCTAACTTTCTGGAACAGGGAGGGATTTTAAAATTATATTATGGTCTTTAAAAATGAAAAAAAAATTTAAAAGGCGAGAATAATAATAAAGAGTAATAATAACAAAGAGTAGGATCAGGAAAATTTTGCGAAAGTCAAATATATTAGGAGTTTTCGAGCAGCGAAGCAGTGGAAGCAATCCTTAAAACTCGGAAGGAAAGTAGTCAAAAGATGAAAAGGCAGTATGGAAAGAAGTACAAAGGGAAAGTAGGAATTCAACAGAAAATATGATGGATATGGAAGTATGTGCCTGAAAAAAGATCACCTGGCAAATTTGACTGATTCCCTTGGCAGCGTGGGAATAAGGAACTGTTCCACGTCCGCAGCGCTTGCCAACCAATCATAATCCGAATAGAAGAGATAGATGTCACAATGAACTTTTGTTAAGTTGTATTGTGGTGGAACACTCTGGAAAATGTATAGGTTTGACGAGGTTTAAGAAGTTTTTCTTTTTGTAACTCCATATGATATATCGAGGTTACAGTATATGCTCGGTATACTGTAGATCATACATATTTGTGATCATATTTATTTATTTATTTATTTATTCACATACATCAATGGTGCACCAGATAAAAGAGATAAAAAATGGAACACACTTTGTCTGAGTCAAAGAATCTTAGGAACAAAAAGAAACTACAAACTTTACTGAAACCGGAACCCAATTTATTGCCAGAGAGGACTGGCGCTGTCTTTTTCTGCGGCGGATTACAAGTACTACATGTCAAACATGTCGTTCTCCTACTCCAGAAGGTGAAGAATCCTCTCGTGACATCTACTATCCCATCCAGAGCGCTTACCATCGGTCAAGTTACCGAAACATCAGCGTTCGGACAGCCGAATTAGCCCAAGGCATAAAGAGCACGTTTGAACTAAAAGCGAATCTGACAGGGGAACTTAAGCAAGAGGTTTCACCAACTTTCGTGATCCTCAAACGACTGACCACCACAATCTAGACAAGCGGCAGTCAAGACCAAACCTGCCAAAAGATGCGGAACTTAGCAAGAGGAGGTTATTCAGAAGTGATTGAGATATATAGATATCTAGATATATGTGATCAGAACACATATATCTATATGTTTTGATCACATATATCTAGGTCGACACCAATTTTCCAATGTAGATCGACTCTTCGACTGTAACGAACACCTATAGCCTCCTGGTAATTGTCTGAGAATTATGTAGTTCAAGGTAAGACGTAAGACGGCCACCATAATGTTTTAATTGATTTTGATGATTTATTGGTCAATTATTCGATCATTCTATTTTCTGTTGGTCTTACCATAACTACGGAAAACACTTATTTATTTTGATTACTTATTTTGAAATTTTTTTATAACTTATTTTGATTTTGAGTAAATAATAATATAATAGTGTAATATAATAATACAAATTACTTATTTTGATTTTGAATGAAATTCACCTAGAAGATACATGAGATGTCTGATAAAAAGAATAGTTTCAAAGGCTGCTGAGCGAGAAATAGGATACCGTACTCCTTAAATTACCTGGAATGAAAATTAACGATAGCTACCCTACCCTACCCTTCATATATTTAAAAAGTTTTTATATGGTATCCTCCAATTGGAAAAGATCCTTCATTTCCAAACCTATTTAGAATTTCCAAAACAATATAAGATTTTTCGAGAAAAAATACGAGAAATACTGAAATAAATAATGTATAAACACTAAACAAACTAAATATAAGAAATACATTATATTTCCGAGAAGAAAAATTACCTTTCCATAACTTCGAATATTCGCCTCTTTCCCTCGATCAAACGACTCTATTCGCTTATTGTGCACCATTTGCGCAAAATGAAGCATATTTCTCGACGAGGTCCCAGCTGGATTATGCGCAAGATAGATCCCGATCCTTGACTGTAATTTTATAGGTTTTAACGGATACAGTAACATAGAATGAGATCGATACTTACCGAATTAAATTGATTACTATTTGGACCGCTCACGGAGAAAATGAAATTTTCACATAATGGATTATTTACGGATTTATCGCAGATGATGTTTGTCAATAATCTTGTGAAAATATTGTTTGAAAGGAATTCGTTGTCGCCAAAAAGTCGATAGACGAGCTGAAAAAGGATCACTTATCTTCGTTTTACAATGATTCTTTTCCTAATTGTTTTCTTTTCTGTTTTATTCATAAATTTCAAATATGTAGCCTTATTATAGAACACTGTACTCTCCATTGTATTGTAGAACGCTGGAAAAATGTGTCAAACACTTACGTTGAATTGTTCATAGATCTCTCCAAGGTAGAAGAAAAGTCCTTTAACATGGGACATCCTGGATACTGGTGCCAATGAGAAGAACTTTCGAATCTGGAATTTTGAGGGAAAAAATCCATTTCTAAAGAAAAAGGTGGTAGGAGAAACGAGAAAATTATATAGAAATAATACAAAAGAAAGAAAGAAATAGAAAATTATGTATCTAATATATATCTTTATGAGGCGGCGGTGGTAAGAGGTTCCGTCTAGACTGCACGATCGATCGATGGTTCGAAACCGCCCTAGTGCCAACCAAACCTTTCATTCCTTCGGGGCCGATAAATTATACAAGATCTGTTTGGGAAGATAAAAACACTGAACTGATAAATGGGTTAGCCCCGCAATTCATTCCATAGGCCAACACCCATTTCAACACCTCAACAATTCCGAATTGCAGTACCACGCAATGGGACCCTTGCCCTCGATTGAAACAAAAAAATGGAAATCCCAAGCGAATTGATACGTCTGGGACTTCCTTTCATATCTTTATAGATTCTGAACAATAAAATTCCAAAAATATCAACGGTTGATGTCTTTGCTATATCATGCGAAGTTTAGCGGTTACAATTAAACTTCTTCCTGAAGAATTCCTTAATTTCAAAATTCCTGAAGAATTAAAAAAAACATATACTTTTTAGAGCAAATGTTAAAGAATATTAAGGTTAAAGTAAAGGATAGTGCTAGTCAATCCGCTTGGAATGCGTCCCCATGTTCACTTCAATTCAGAGTCGCTTGAGGTTCTCGAACGTGTAACTGGCCTATACAATGACTTGCGGTGGCTAGCCGATGGGTCAAGTCAGTGTTTTTATCCTCCCAGACAAGTCTGGTACCAATTTATCGACCCCGGAGGGATGAAAGACTTGGTGAACACTAGGGCGCGTTCGAACCTCCGATCGATCGTGCAGGAAGCGGAACCTCTGACCGCTACACTACACCCGCCCAAGAATGACGGTATCACTACAATATGATAATATGTCTTTTACATACATACAGCATATTTTTTCATTTGTGGGATTACAGATTCAAGATTATTTGAAAATAAAATTTTTATTTTTGAAAAAAACTCCCCTGACCTTTGAAGCAAATTTTTGATCCTCGCTGAGTTTCGCCAACATCGTCAACGTTCCCTGCGAATGTCCAACGTAATACAAAGAGGATTGATCAGTTTCGTTAAGAACGTAATCGATCATCGCCGGTAGATCATACTCGGCCATTTCTTCCCAACTGAAATCACTTCGCAATTATTTTTATTTTCCTTTTTCTTTTTTTCCCCTTTTCCATAACTTCCTTAGACCTTTCTTAGTGGAAAAACTCGAAAAAATTCATCGAAGACATTCTTCAGCCAGAAAAATTTATTGACATCGTTAGAATAAACCCCTGGTTTTTCTTTCATTTTGACTAATTTCTGATAGGATTCCTGAGAAAAAGTGAATGTCGCTATCAGAAAATCTATAGGTACGCTAAGTGCATGCGATTGTTGTGCGACTGAAAAAAAGTTTTAACAAGAACGTTGGTCCCAGCTGGAAGATATATGCTCACCTGAATTTCCAGAAATCATTCGAATCACTGCTTAAGGTGACATGCTGCTTAGAGTAGACATTCCCTCGCATATTCCCCAGCCACACATCGAAACCTTGATCAGCGAAGACGAAGCCTTAAATAAATAGAGTAGAAAAGGGGTTAACAAATAAATAAACAAAGTCTAAATAAGTAAACAAGTAAATAAACATGAGATGATCGTAGGAAAGGATTGAGTGGAGGGCAAATGTTAATTTTCAAGATTAAAAATATCATTTTCCTAATAGCAAATGAAAAAAGAGGAAACTAATCCTTCAAAAATTTCGAGGGGAAAACGATCAGGAAATGGAAACAAACAAGATCATCACTGGCAAAATATGTATGTTAAAAAGAAAAATCAACAAATTTTGACCAATTAGATTTTGATTAGATTAAAAAGAATAATTGGAATTAATTAGATAGAATTTAATTAGATTTTGTAGTCTACTGTGTCTACATACGTACATAGTAATACTCTTTCTTATTTTTCGGATTTATATCCCAAGTAAAACTCTTAAGAAGAAATAAGGGTCCTTCACTTTTTAGTAGAATTCTGTAAGTAAACAGAAGTAAATATACAAAAATTGTAGTATGGATGAAAAAATATTTGAACGGATGATGGTACTTTCAAGTTCAGCTTTCAATCAGTTAGTGAGTGAATTCATAAGTGTATAACTGCTGTCTGCGTACGGCACTCTGCGTAATAAAAAGCGCGCACAAATTTTTTAATTCCATAAAATAAAATTTGCGGAAGAAAATTCAAATTCAAAATTACTTACCAGCAGATTGATGGGGTAAATTGAGCAACCAAATCGAACTGGTGCAAAGTAGACCATGTTGTAGGAATACTACTGGTCGAATCGCTGTTGAATTCGAGTTTTCTGAAATTTTGAGAGTTTCAGGGAGGAAATTCAAGATGGGAAAGAAATATGTGTACATATGCACACATAATCACATATGTATAATTTCCAGATTAATCAAAAATAGAGTTTTTTTTCCTGCTATTTCCAATATTTCGAAGAAGCCTATGAAAAAAATTTATAAATTCCAAAAAGCTTAAACTGAATTCACTTACTTTTTCCACATGGAATTCGATGAAGGGTGAGTATGTAGCCATCTGAGGTTACCACTTGATGTTCTTCAACTGGATAACCCC
This sequence comes from Necator americanus, assembly GCF_031761385.1. Lineage (NCBI taxonomy): Eukaryota > Metazoa > Nematoda > Chromadorea > Rhabditida > Ancylostomatidae > Necator > Necator americanus. Next base: position 8,389,564 of record NC_087375.1, read on the forward strand.
AATGTTGGATTATTTCAGGCTGAACTGAGGATTCATTTAGGTCTTGTGGATGTTGATGTAACGCTGGCAGTATTTCACAAGTTTCATCATATTCAACTGTTTTTTTTTTCGTGAAAAATTGCAGTTTTTGACGGGAGGCTTTTTGGAAAAACACGGCTTTCTGGGAAAATCAAGATTTCTGGAAGAATAAGCAAGACACTTCATATTCTTCTATTTAGTAGATTTTTATTGATTGATATGGTAGAAGGATATAGTTGGGTCAAAACGACATGAAGCACGGACCGTTGCGCAAACGGCCGCGCTCGAGGCGGTGCGGCGGAGACAGCGGTTGGAATCGAGGTGGGACCATGGCGAACTGCAGAGGTGTGTGGCGATAAGGTGAATCCTTACACGATTCCAACCGCTACGCTCCACCGCTCCGCTTTGAGCGCAGTCGCTTGCGCAAATGTCCGTGCTTCATGTCGTTTCGACCCGACTATATTTGCGTGCTACAAAGCTAGTCCGCAAATACAGACTGCGACAAGGAATCTCTCTTTAACCGTGAGCTGCTGGATGTAAATATTTTCTTAAAGTGACCAAACACTCACCACATTCATAATAGCCTCTGGATCGATATTGATCGGTTCCAAAGTGCTTCCTGTTGGATTCGTAACGATTGATGGAAATGTGACAGGTATGGGAGGTGGAATACTTGGAACAGGAAGTATAAACGTTGGTGGAAATACAAACGGCGCTGGTGGAGCAGCAATTGCTGCCGTCGGCAGCCCAGGCAACTTATATTGCTCCTTGTTGTCACCTTCGATTTTTAGTGGGAAATAGGGCGGCGGTAGTGGATTTTCGCCGAAAAATGGATTAAGAGTGGTTGAGGGTGGTGTCCATTCGGGTATTGGAACCATACTAGCTTGTGAATTCAAGAATGGATTATCGGAGAGTAGATCCGGCGGATGTTCCATGGGTATCACGCGACGATTAGCTACTATTTGTCGCAAAATGAGGAGTATGAACAGAGATTGGAGGAGGTACATAGGCACCTGAAAATGAGTGAGATCAAGAGTTTTTAAAGTCAAACTAAACCGCTAAAAGAGAGTAACAACTAATTCTTTGTTGCAATAATGATGCTCGGTGAGCCACGGGTGTCTCACGTTAACACAGCTTAACTAACGGCAGCGTACCACGAAATTTCCGACCTTGAAATCTTTGCAGGAGAAGTTAGGGGAAGGGGTGTAGGTCTGGGGAAAAGATTATGGTCAACTCGCCTCCCCACAACTCCAGATAAGCGCGTATATGAGAAATCGTGTGTTTTCATTTCCCGAACCATACAACCGTTGGGCGGGTGTAGTGTAGCGGTTAGAGGTTCCGCTTCCTGGACGTTTGATCGGAGGTTCGAATCCTCCCTAGTGCTCACCACGTCTTTCATCCGTCCGGGGTCGACAAATTGGTACCAGACTTGTCTGGAAGGACAAAAACACTGACTTAACACATCGGGTAGCCATCACAAGTCATTGTTTGGGCCAGTTATACGTTCGTTAAACTCAAACGATTCTGAATAACGAAATGAACGTGGGGGCGCATCCCAAGCGAACTGATTAACGCCAGACACTTTATCCTTTATCCTTTATACAACCGATTACGTGATACTACGCGAGAACCTTCGATGCTGCAAAACATCCGCAAACCAATTAATATAACAGAAATAAGCGGCAGAAGCCGAGCCACCAGCACAAGGATGGACGCGTTGCAAACTGTCCGCATTCTATTAAGCGTAATAAGTTGTATCGTTGGGCGAGGAAAATACACAGCGCCATTATTCAGGTTTTCTTCTGAGTTTGTCGATGGGAGGTTTAGAGCGCGGTTTCTAATGTTCATAATCTACGCTACTGCCACTATCTACTCGTGTAAGGATTCGAACATCGAAAAGTTCGCGATACGCTGAGTATTACGGAATTTTTGATGTTTGAATAGGATCTGAAGAATCAAATGGGCCCTCAAAAGAACTAATCAGAAATTGAATTAGGTAAGCTTGGGTAGGACACTGACGAAAGAAAAAAATTAAGATGTGGAAGGTAAAAATTCGAATTGGTCGAACTGGAATAATAATAACGAGCGAAGGTTGTTAGTGTGTTTCCTATGAAAAACCATTAATTAGTCTAAAGGTGAGAAAATAGTGCTGAAACACCTCGTAGACTACTCGAGGATCCTGAATATACAGATGAATGTAGTTGTTCAATAGAGAAAGAGAGAAGATCGAGGAAGAGAAAGGCGGAAAGGAGGAATCTTTTTTTAAACCCAACACAGTGGAAGCACAATGCATCAGAGCTGATCAACATAAACGAATTTTAGGAAATTGTTCGAAAAACTGAGCAGAAAATCCAGATGGCAGAGAAATTATGACAAGAATTTTCCCTTGTTTAAAACCCTTCCATCTCAAAAGCTGTTGGATTTGGCTGGTAAACGTATGCAGAAAAAAAAACGAAGAGATAAGTTTAAAAAGCAAACAGCCGACCAAATGATAATGAACAGAGATTTTATTTCCAAATGATTTTTAGAAGAATTGAAAAAGCTTGAGAAAATTCTGGTAAGCTCGGCTAAAAGAGAGGCATCGGAGCTAATAGGTGAAAGGAATGATGTGTTTTCGCGGAATTGTCGCCTTGTACCGCGTGCCGCGTTATACACGCGATGGATGCGTTGAGATCCACCTTAAATCAGGTCATCCGTCGCACGAAAACCAACGGTGCATTATCGGTCGGGCCACGAGCCTGTCCGTTACACATGAAAGTGAACGAAAATTTGGTCGATGCTGATGTTGGTGGCTCCTTTTTTCGTGGAAAACATTCGGAAAAGGTTCAAACCCGCCTAACGTTTCAAAAAAAATCTAAAAAATAACGACGCTTTTAGGGAATGAACGATGGAAAAATTGCCTAGAGAACTTCGACGAGAATTATAGCCGAGACAGATCCATGGAACGAACAGGACGGATGATTTTGTTCTAAAACATAGCGCAAGCAGGTATTTAATGACTCGATACAATCCGTAAAACTGGACAATGGTGGTTGGCGATTTTGACAGTGGAAACGCGACGCTTTAGTGAAAGCTATAAGCTGGAGACAAATCTGGACTATTCCAGGAGATGAACTGCAAATTTGTGGGGATCAGTGCATCACGGATGGACCAATGATATGCTAATACGATGTAGGAAATGTTCAGCAGAGGAGTGAATTCTTCCAGAAAGTAGTAAAAGAACCTTAGTAATTGGAACTAAGCAAAATACAAAAATAATAGTAATAATAATGAAAATAATAAAACCAAAACAACTTATACAAAAACTACGATAAAAAAAGGAATGTGCATCACATTTTAGAAGTGTGAAATTGATTTGAAGCTTTAGCTTCGCGCTCAGTGTTAGCATACCTTCCGGAATGGTGTTTCGCAGTCAGCAAGAGGTTCTGCTGCGACGTGGTCGGTCGACGGTTCGAATCCGCCCTAGAGTCAGCACTACGAGAGGTCGATAAATTGGTCCCAGACTTGTCTGAGAGGATAAAAACACTGACTTGATAGATCGACTGGGCCTCATTGTATTGTCCTCAAGTCACTGTAAAAGGTAGACTCGGGTTCGTAAACCTCAAACGATTCTGCAGTGAAGTCAAAGCCAGTGGTTCCTCTCAAGTGGAATAATTAGCACCAAACATTTTATTCTTTTGTTTTATCCTTAATTTTCCACGCATGACTCCTTTTTTAACTAGAACTTTTTATTTCCTAGATACAAATATGTACTTTATCAATGATTTAAGTGGATAAAGTGTCTGGCGTTAATCAGTCCGCTTGGGATGCGCCCCCACGTTCACATCAGTTCAGAATCGTTTGAGGTTCACGAATGTGTAACTGGTCCAAACAATGACTTGCGGGGGCTGGCCGATGTGTCAAGTCAGTGTTTTTATCCCCCCCCCCAGACAAGTCTGGTACCAATTTATCGACCCTGGAAGGATGAAAGGTTTGGTGAGCACTCGGGCAGATTCGAACCTCCGATCAAACGTCCAGGAAGCGGAACCTCTAACCGCCACACTACACCCACCCATGATCTAAAGGCATCATCCCACGAATCTGAGGTGGTACGGATTTCAGGTGGAACACTCGTATACGGGATCGTAGATTATGGAGAGGTGGGTGATTCCGTCCATTTCTTCCTAATTGACGTAAAAAACGGCACGGAAGATACGGCTTCGAACGTTCCGGCACGCTATTTTCTACGAGTTTGATTGGAGCGCGCCAACCGTGTGCACACCCCGCATATTCCGGGCCGTTTTTACGCCAATTAGCAAGAAATGGACGGAATCACCCACCTCTCCATAATCTACGATCCCTTATAAGAATACTCCACCTGAAATCCGTACCACCTCAGATTCGTGGTGTGATGCCTTTAAGTAATACAGAGAATTCATCGAACTATCAACATTACTACCACCGTACCGGTAAAAACTTCTTTAAAACAAAACGAAACAAATTATACATACATATGCTATGCTACTTCAACGGAAAAACTGTGCTACCTTTCTAGCACGTTCTTCAGTCCACAATTACTGGAAAAATCATAAAAATTGCACCAGTTCACACAAAAACTTTGGTGAAGAAACTTCTGGAGTGAAGACCTCACGAAAAAAAGAAACTTTAAAAAAATCCTGACTGAAATCTTGGCTAACATCACTAATGAACTTCACTAGTATTCCCATCATCGCAACCAGATTGAACCTCTTCAGTGTTTTCTTTTCGGGACACATGGAAAAGGTGTAGATGATCTATCACGCTATGCTTTATTTGATCCTAATTGTCGCTTATGATCGGATTGTTTATCCAGAAAAATCGTTTGATTCAGAAAAACCCTGCCTCTACATCGTTTCTTCATATAAAGTAGATCATCCAGCAACAATCGATACGTGATCCATGGCGGGCGGAAATCGACCTGACACGTTCAGTTGAGTATTGCAGCCGTGTAGGTTTTTTCTTTCTGCTCAAGTTTTTCCTGATGGTCATTTATTTATGGAATGGCGACATATTTATGATGTTATCTCACACATTATGTTTAAAATGTGCCCATTTTTTAACACGTTTTTTCTTCGAGAAAAAAAAACGTCTTAAGAGCAGTCATTTATTTGATTTTTCCAGCGCTTAGTCGTTCGTTAAAGTTTTCCGCTGTGATCACATTTTTCGATCGTTTATTCCACTGATTCGCTGGTTTATCCATCTGTCCATTTGCTTGCTTTTTTTAAAGCAGTCAGTTATTCGATTATTTATTCAGTCATTCGTTCATTCAGCCACTCATTCAATCATTCATCAACGTACTAATCCAGAAAATAGAATTTTTTTTCAACTAATAATCTAAGACATTTGTTCAGAAAATGAGCTATTCACTATTTTTCTCTCATTCACTAATTATTTCTTCGTCCACTGATCAAGTCGAATATTCGCTTCTTTCTCGAATGTTCAATCCACGTTCTCCTCCACAGCTCAGCTCAGTTGTTTAACGTTGAGTTGTCCTCCTATTAACTGTGCTCGCAGTTGATCATTAGATCTACTAATTGATTTAGTTATTTGTTTATTTACTTTATAATTGTTGATAGTTTTATTGATTTATTTGACGGAACATACACATATAGACATTTGTTAACACAATTTTTTTTTACATTTCACATATAATATTAACGTTTTTATCAACATTTTTATTAACATTTGTAACAGTTGTACATTAATTAATTCTTTCCTTATTCTTTCTTTTGTCTACTGTGATTCCCTTTGAATTATTTCGCTCTAAGGAGGGAAAAAATCCGTCAAAACCATAACTGATTCGGTTCCTTGTTCGGCGGTAACCGTGCAAGGTCAACGGCCACGTTCGTTCGTTGCCCATTCGCACATCATGTCGCCCATTCTAAGTGATTGTGTTCAGGTGTATGTGTATGTGTGTATGTGTGCGGTTGTTTTCATTCATGGACGATGTGGTTGTCCGTGGAAAATCCATTTCTATGCGGTTTTTTTTGTCCTATCGCGACGACGACAACGATGCTCGTCCAAAACGCGGTCTCCTACGTCTCTTAGCGCATTGAATTCTCGTATTTAAGAGTCGTGAGCCACATTCGCATGTTCAGGATATTCGTGGTGACAGTGAGGACTGAGGAGAAAAATCCTCTCATTCGCAAGATTTAAGCATTGTTGCGTGCGTGATGGTTGATTTGAGGTGCTTTCAGGTGAGGCCATGGCCACCGCTTACCGTATGACTAGAAACATAGTAATTTTAAGGATTGTAGGGTAATTTTTTCTCATTTCTCGGATGGGAGAGAAAAAAGTTTCAAAATTCTCTCAAAATATTGTTCAACTCGAAATGTGCTATGAAGTATCCAAAGTTTTTTTCTTTTGAGTTTCTGATAGACAACATCATGTGAGTAGGAATTAACTAATTAATTAATTAATTAATTAATTAATTGAATTACTAATTACGAACTGAGTATGCAAAAAATGTGAAAAAAAATAACAAAAAGGAAGAAAACAGATAAGTACGGATTAGAACCCATGAAGAACAGCTCCTCAACCTAAATCACTATCCACAAGTCACTGGAAGTCCTTGCAAAATGTGCCTCCACCTGTTTTTCACATTTTTTTTTTCAATTTTTTAGCTTTTTTTTATTGAATAAGGCTTGTTTTCCCGACTAGAGACATTTCAAGAAATTATTTTCCATATTTTACAGAGAAAAAAGCGTTTCAACATTTTGTTCTAATAGCTTTTCAAAACAACACAATTAACGTAATTAGGTCATACTGTAGTGAAAAAAATAATTATAAATAGATCCTATAATTTAATTATTATTAATTTTTAAATTTATTTAAGGAAGCGAATACTATCGGAATTAGCCAAATCAACCAAGGTTTTGAGCAAATCTTTTCTTTGAAGATTTTGTTAATTAACTGATGTACAACACCGCTACTAACTTCCGTCCCAAAATCCGTCGCAAACCTTTGGAATCCTTGAATCCTTGGGAGTGGGGAAAAATTTAAATTTTGAAAATACCATTCGAAAAGGGTAATGTCTGTCATTGCTTACTCCTTAGGTTAAGCTGAACTTCCACGACGTTGTATCCGATAACGTTCGTCGCGTTTTCGTACTCAAAATAGTAAAAATATCCTTAACGAGGATTATTTCAACCTCTTCTGAGGAGATAATGGCTGTATTATGTGCATATTCTTGAAAAAAGGGAAAATGTTAGGAGGAAAAGTCCTAACGATGATGGTAACTCAACTGAATTCAAAAGTTTTAGCCATGATTTGTAATTCTTTCGAAAAATATTAAGCAGTAAAATTTAATGGGTCCATATATAAGTAGGAAGATATATTTTTGAACTTCGACCGCTTATTTTGAGTGGCCAGTCATTTTCATTAACTAGCACTCTTGAATATCAAAATTTTTATCGATTAATTTGAGTTTTTCTTTGAAATAATTTGGTTGTAACTTAATTTCGAATATCAAAAAGAAAAGAAGACGGAAGGGAGGATCCTAGGATAGAGGATTCAGAAAAACTCTGGAATATTGAGAATTTTCTGAAAGGTTTGTTTTTTTTTTACTTTCTTTGCTATAATCGTCTATTTCTTTGGAATCAAGTTTGTCAAGAAATTTAGTTTCTTTACCACAATACTGAACGCGAACTCCCCAATTTTACTCCGTTACGGCTTAGTATTGCTAATTTTACGATTCGATATAATTTATTATAGTTAGAAAGGAAGAATCATCAAATCCTGACTAACAACGATCCCAACTAATTTACTTTCCTGCATACGACATCCGAACGATCGTTTACTGATTTTATCGTTCGTCCAGGAAAAAAAAACGAGCGAACGGCCCTCGAAAAACGCGAATGTCAGCTTGTGGTGGGCGGGGCTAAACCGATGGCGTGTGAAAGAAATATTGCAAATTGTTGGGAAATTTATTGACGTACAGTGTGCAGGAAAGGAACGATGAGATTCGAGCGCTGAACTGACAGCGAATGAGTTATGAGAGGCAGGCGAGGGCTACGAGGTGGCAAATGAGGATTACAGATTTGCGGTCCTTTATCCTTCAAAATTTGAAGAAAAATCTCGTTATTGTTTTACACCCGGATGAGTCGCTTCAAAATGTGCAAATAAGAAAACAGGGTAAAGCTGAGCTTATCAGTATGTAAAATTTCTGAAATCCGCGTCTTTTACGGAGTTCAGGGAATTTTTTTTTTTGACAAACCAGAGAGACAAGCGATCTTTCAAGTGTTATTAGGAACCTATGAACTAATATATTTCTTTACGTATCGTTCTAAAATTTAAAAAAAAATGGAATTGAGCCAAAATTTTCCGGAGAAAATATCAAAGAGAAGAAAGGGAACATCTGAACAAATTAAGGTCAGGAAAACTCAGCACTGGAAATTCTGACGGAGAATGGGGCTCACCATATTGATTTTTCTGACCAAATCGTCAGAATTTCAGCCATTTTTCGCGAATATAAAGACTTCTATCATTTATTTAACACTGAAAATAGCAGCGTATCATACGGCGCAAGAAGTTCAACGTTGTTTTCAGCCGATTCAACTGTTCCCCGCGAGTGCACACGAGCCCCGTCGTAGTGCCTCGTTGCAGTCACCGTCCGATGTGCGAAGGCTCGGACGGTGAGTCTCGGAGGCTAGAGTGCAGTCACTTCATAAGATACCATTCTGAAATAGGTCAGGGTGGGAAAATGAGGTGAAACAGTTCAGTTCCTTTACAGGATTTCTACAGGAGTTCATTGTCTATGAGCAACTAATCATGCACAGTTTATGGAGCGCAAATCCACGGGATCTGAAGGAAAATTGTTAGGAATTTAAAATGGGCTAGAATTCTCAATAATGACCGGTTAGGAGCAGAAAAACCCCTACTTTACCTCGAAATCAGAACCTAGAATTTAGAAGATCTTGATTATTTTGAAACTAGAATCTGAAATTTAGGAAATCTAGAACTTAAAAGTATGATCTAGGGTTATATTACCAGACTTCATTTTTTTTCCTTACAAATGTCTCGGATGTTAGAGTACAGTAACCTCATAAGATACCATTTTGATATCGCTAGGAGGTGGAAAGAGACCAAAAAGGTATGGTAAAAAGGGACCTCTTAGAGTCATTTTTGTTTAATCTCCTTAATGTAACGTCTATTTACTGTTCTAAAAGTAGCAAAATTGTTCTATTTACTTGTTCCTTGAAATTTCCTAAGTCTTTTATTTGTTGCAGTTGGTTGAATTGTCGGTAAAACGTTGATTTCGCGAACAGGAGCTCTTATACATAGATACTCTGCATGGAAGGAAGGAATAATGAGGATTACAGCATAGAATAGAAAAGTTAGAAGTTAGAAAGTAAGAAAACATCAAAGTTAGAAAAATTCCGTCAATGGAGGATTACAGCAAGTTGAACTTAGTTCTGTAGCGAAATGAAGAATTTTTATTTGAGTCACATCGAAAACTTTCTCGATGATTGGTCCTCTGTGAAGATTTTCCGGAAAGCTACGTAGAACTGATGATGACGCAGAGAAGAGCTCAGTCATTCAAAAACTTGAAAAAAAACTCACTTTCAGGAAATATTGCAATTATGCTGTCAGGTCTGCACTCGTCCAACTCATCAACGTGAGCGAAAAATCGAAAATGTGAACTAATAGGACCCAAAGAAGCTGAAAAAAATTGTCAGTTGATTAAAGACATATTTTTCCCCTAAAAAAACCTTAACGGACTTGTGACTTCGTTCTTTTTCTTTACTGAATCTAAAAAATTACAAAATTTGGCAAAGACAGCATTCGAATGCATATGCATATACGCAGAGAGTGATTGATCTGCGATCATGTTTTCAGATTTTGACGAGGGCCTCGAAGGTGGAACTGGAGGCATCGAACTGTGTCATATGACTCGACTTATCCAGAAAAGAAAGGGTTTTAATGGTAAATACACACTTTGAACGTAGCAGATGCACCATTTTGTTGTAAACAAAACAATACAAAACAAACAAAATTTTCCGACTGTATAATTAAGTATTTCATTATATTTCTTTTCGGTAGATTGGACGATATGGAAGTGAAAAATGTCTAAAGTCATAACATCACATCTAGAAAAATTTAAAAAAAGGATTAAAAGATGCTAAGTCTTGTTAAATTTGGACTATGATGAATGTTTTCAGTCTCCTTTATTTATAATAAATTAATTTATGTTATTCTTGAATCGCTACAGACTGACAGGCTAAGAAGATAAATTTTTAAAGTATAGTTGTCGCTTAAAGCACTTCAGCTAGACTCTACTTCGGGTATACTCCGTTGAATGAAAAAATGAAAAGGAAACGTCAACGTCAACCACAAAGAAAAAGACTGCGCCAGGCCCCACTGACAATGAGTTTGCCGATTTTTCCTTGAGTGTTTTGATATAGACAAATGTGTTTGCTTTTTCTTTTTTTTTGGTCTAATATTCGTGAATATAATAATTCATATAATATAAATATAAAGCAAATATAATATAATAATAACAATGATAATTCATTTGTGAATAAAAAAATAAAAAAATATAAAAATAAAGGAAAAAGTTTCTTTTTTCCCTGTGTTCTCCCTTTCGAATTTGTCGCTTTTAATTCTTACTGAATGCAGCGCTTGTGCCAGCGTTAGTGATTCAATCTCTGGCGACGAATTTTCCGACTCAAATTATAGTGATGCTGTAGGGTAGTAAATCTTAGCACACCGAATATCTCGTTCATCATTCGATTTGTCATTGTGAAATGATTCGCGTTTGTCTCCCGAAGATGAGCAGCCACGGCAGCGACGGCACGACGTCGCCGATTGGTGGATGCGGTTGATGGTAGCCACGCCCATCCCACGGACTACGAAGGCGTGATTCCGTGACAGACCACCGGCCACACCACCCATCCATCCATATACCCGGGTGACCCGGTAAGGCGGATACGGTTTCTTATCCTGAATCGTCAATTCTCCCCTTGATCCAGGTAAGCAGAAGTGGCAGGGCCTATCGGCAAATTGTTCTTTCCAAAAAACTTGTTCTTTGTTTCCCATAGTGTAGAAATTTTCCAGGATTTTTTTTTGCATCTACTTCTCTAAGATGCCAAAAGAACAATACATGTGTCAACTATGCGCAAATCATGGTATTTTTAATCAACCGAAGAAAGGACATAAACAAAAATGTCCACATAGAAATTGCACGTATGTTGTGAGGTTTTTTCAATTTCACATAATCAGAATTAGAGGAAAATAAAATATGACGAGAAATTTAGATGCAGTTTATGCGCGCTGAACACTAAACGACGAGCTCTGGATCAGATCGAGAGACAATTGAAGAACGCATCAAATGAAGCGAAAATTGATCACGTTACGTCCACAAATTCAGAAGGTGATTATATTTCTTGAATTAATCTCAAGATGATGGATATGAAATACCTGTTTTAATTTTTTTTTTTACAATAATCTTACAATAATTTTGAAAATTCCTGGAAATCTATCTAATTTCACGATTTTCTTCTGATTTTTCTTAGTTTTCCACTAAGGATCTACTTTTTAAACCTACTATCGTGTAGATATTTGGGCCTGGAGAGGAGGACGTGATTCTCGCATACTGTAGAGGATTCGTAGAGCGATAAACGAAATTGAAATTCCCTTAAGGGGTGCTATGTCTTTCCTTGATGGAACCCTTTGCGATGAAGCTGAGAATAAGAGCAGATAATTGGTTAGGTGATTTTTTTTAAAGTGAGATTTAAACACGGACATATTTTTAATAATATCATTCCATTCAAGTACTTTTTGTAGTGTTTAATCCTATAAATGGAGTTAATGGTGCATGTCACCATATCATATAAAGAATTGAAATGAAATAAAATAATAAATAAATAAAATTCTTGAAAATGTGAAGGTTTTTTAGACAGTAGGTTTCATACGTCCGTTCTTTCTCTTCTATATCATCCGGAAGTTTCGAAAATTCACAGAGAAAATAGAAATTTTCACGGATTGTTTAACGTGGGTAACACCAATGTGAATTAGTATATTTATACTATAAAAGTCAGACTATAACATTTAAACTGTGGTTCCGAAAAAATCCTGCGGATTTGGAGATAGAACGAAAATTACTGCTGAAAACTGCATGTTCTGGCTAATTTCAAATCCATTCCTACGGAACTCTTTTCGATTTGTTCCCTAAAAACCTCCAAATCAAACTGAAAAGATTTTTTCGAACAATAGTTTCCTTAGCATTTTAACCATAGAAAATTCTAGACGGAAACTTGTGGAACTCATTTTAAATTAAGAGGCTGTTCATCAGAAATATTTTTATTTCCGATTTTCCTATCAGCTTTTCCATTCGTTTCCATCACTTGAAATTTTTAAAGAAAAAGTGATAGAAACCTGAACATGCAGTTCCATAGAAGGCGATGAGGTACTTTTCTGTTTGTATATGAGTTAACATCAGCTGTTTTTGAAAACCTGAGCCATCATGGCTTCGGAAACGCTTACTTCGGTTCCCTGAGACCATGAAAAGACTTTTTCATTGGAACCTTTCCAGAAAAAACCTATTGGAACCAAAAAAAATTAATTAATTTCACAAATATTATTCTGTAATTTATACAGGAGGTAAAAATTCATCCACTATTTCCGGGTCAAAAGTGAAAAGTGAATTCTTATTTAAAAAAAAACAAAAAAAACACAAACGGTAAAAAGTCACCGATTTCTTCCTGGCCAAATGTGTGTGGAACGCTCTGTATGAAAGACGATCTCACAGTTTTCCGCTATATCTGTCATCGGCATCGTGTCGAATTTTTCGTGACTGATACCCGGTGCTGTGTGCTTATCGCCGAACTTCATAATTCACATTGTCGGAATTTCTTTCATCTCTCTGCTGTCGGCTAATAAATTCAACACGATTTTTTTTTACAACCCGGACTAGTGCATTTTTGCGCGTGCCTTGTGCCGTGCCGTGATGTGATGTGATGTTGCAAGGAGAGATAACGAAAAGGGCGGGGAATTTGAAAATTCCTGGCGGGGATACTGTAAGGCGACGAACGAATGCACATCTTCACGGATACTCGCTACTCCTCCACCGATTCCGCTAGGGCCGAATTCCTATTGATTGTAGAAATACATAGATTGAGAAATTTGCCGGGCCTCATTTTTTTCCGGAAAGGTGCTAAATTATAACGAGCTTAGCCGCTTGGCGAGAACCTAACGAAAAACTCGACCGCCTGCTGCGATCCTAAGAGACATAAAACTTGCGGTTTAGTGTCGATTAATTGTTAACGTTCGTACTAAAGAAATTCTGACAGCCGTTCTTTGTGCAGTCTTGTGCAATTGCACACAAAAAGCGACATCCCCGAAAAAATGGCTGTACACAGCCATTTTGTGAATGAGTTTTGCCCGAGGTGGGTGGTCCTATTGAGATATATGGAATATTATATGTGGATTAGGGATTTAGGGCCAAAGTGTACTTGTATCTAAGGCATATTAAGACTGTAATTTGAGTAAAATCACTTCTTTTTCTTGCTTCCCTTGTATGAATATACTGGATAAAGTGTACCTTTTAACTAGAGAATAGCACTACTTCGGGGAAAGAGGCACTAAGAGTTTTGGTCTCTGCTGGGATAATTTCAGTTTGCGCATTGTTTCTCCCGCATATTCATCTTCAATCGTTACTGCTTGGATGGTTATTTGTAGGAAAGCTGCTTGTATAAAAATTATATTTTCAAGAATTTAGAAAGAATAATTTACAGTGGTTTAACGTATAGCATCGTCCCAGCTTCCTTGAATCCGTATCTTACAGAAAAAAAAACCAGGAACGGTGTCGAAATCGACTCATTCATTTCTGAACATTAACACAAACACAACATAGACATTTAATAAGTAATTTTCTCTTGATGGACGGTCCTAGAGCCCTAGAGTCGAAGTTCTGGAATGGAAACACGTGAAAAAGAGGAGACGGATATGTTTCCAGAAAATGATCAAAAATGATCAACAAGTGTAGCTATGCTAACAAATTCCTTGGCGATAAGAGTTTTTCGGATATTCCAGGTTTGTGCCTCGACTGGTCTTCTTCGTTCTAGGATCTATCTAGGAAATCCTTAGAAATTCTCAGAATAAGTGGTTATCGACACCGCTGTTGCTGTTCCTTGCATGTCTCCAACTCCATTATTTGTTCAACAATATTCTTTGTCTTATATAATTCCATCCTTGTCCAGTTCTCCAGAAAATTGATTTACGTTTTCATTAAAAATTTAGTATTGACCGATGCATTATTTTATATTCACATTTGCTGGTACTTATGTTTGCCTGAATTACCGCTATCCATCCAAAATAACTCACAGATACTTCTTTCCTCACACAAATAATCTCAAATTATTCTTTTCATACGTAGAATATGAATGCTGTACGTACAAAATAAATACCGGTGCCTTTGTAAAGTGAAAAAGTTTCAATATCTCAATTTCTTTGAGAATTTTTTTTTTGAAATAGTTTTATTCCAAAGCTAGTTGTAATGCATATTGTGGATATTCATAAGGAAACAGTTTTAGAAAAATTTGTTTATGTCGTAGCCAACTCGTCGAAATCATTTCGAGACTTTAAGGGGTCATTGAGAGGAATAAATAAATCAATAAATAAAGTGTTGTGCTTAAAATCCAGAGAAAAAACATTTTAATATTTACTAATTTCTAATTTTAATTTTTAATTTTTTAATTTTTTCTAATTTTCAGACTTCTCCATCGCACCGACGACAGTAAAATTGCCTCCGACCTTGTCACCTCACTCGTATTCATCTCCTGAGTGCGTAATTTTAAAGGAAAAAAATCCTTTCCATCCAAGCGAATGTCAAGAGAATTTTTCGCCGCCCCGTTTCAGGTCCAACTCGACGTCAACGTTCAGCGTTGCTCTGCCAGCCACAATCACTCGACGAGAAGTACGTGGACTGTTGAAGGAAGAGCTGCGCGGTTATCCACGAAACGATTCACGAACGTTGACACGAAATCCATCCAGGACATTGAAAGCCGCTTTAGCGAATATTCAACGTACCCGTAGCATATTTCATTCGGCTGAACAGTTGGCTGGGACCTCCTCATAGAGAAGGTGATTTTTTTTTCACGACGACGCACGCGGTTAAATTATGACTGTGATGAGTGGACCAGTGAAAAGAAAAACAATGATGGCAATTTGTACGATTCGTTCTTCCGAAAGCAACTTTGAGAGGACTTATGTACGTGATTTGTAGAGTGTTGAAATCAATGAAGAATCCCGAGAATATTCCAGAAAATACACGTTTTATGCATTTCAAATCCTCGTCATATACAGAGAAAAATAATAATATGAACTTTATTGATTTTAGGATCCATATTAGAAATTCACTCAAGGGAATCCGCATAATTTCTCTTCTAATATTCATTGCCGCTATATGTAGTTCCTCATCGTTTTTGTTTTAATAACAAATTTTTATGTTACATTTCTTTTAAATATTTCTATTTACTCCCATTGTTTATTTGCATTTCAGTTTTTTTTTCTTTAACAACAGAAAATCGCAGGCAAAAAAAAATCCATCAACGATTTGGTCTGTTAATCCTGTTTATGACTCTCTACAAGGTACATATGTAGAAGAGAAAAAAATGAATCAAATTCAATCAATTGTCCTACTGTACTATTTTGAGATGATTCTATAAGTACGTGTGGTTTAGGGGCATTCATCTGCTTTATGTATACATATATGTCTCTATTTCCGGATGGATTTCCGGACTAATCCGAACCTGAACTTTAACTACAATTTTTCCCCTAAATTGTTTTATAAAGCCGTGAAATAAAAACGTCTATATTCGTTTACCTAGTGAATTATTATGTAATTCATTTCACTTTCGTCACTTTTCTTTGACAACCCTCCTAGTGGGTGGAGGAAGAAGGCGGCCGGAGGAAAAAACCGCATACGGAGCAGGTGCGTGCAGACACGATGGCGTCTTTGCTTGTCAAGTCCGCCAATTGTGATATATGCCGGACGATTAAACCGCCGGCTTCAAACCGCACGAAATTTTCATCGAAATCGTGACAGAATAAGGAAAAATGGGGACTTGGAGACACTCGGAAGGCTCCGTGGAGCTTGGAGTTGTATGGAATGAACGTTGTGTATCCGCCGCGAACCGCGTCAAAATTCCTGGATTTAAAATAATACGAGTTTGGGGAGTGGTATGTATGGAGAAAATCCCATTTGTAGATCATAGCATAGATAAATTGATTGTTTGTACGTATTTGTATAAGTGTGTTACTGTAAATGTATTACTATACTGTGCATAGAATTATAAATTATGTTTTAACGCATAAATTTTTAAATTATCTAATTTTTACATAAACAAATGATTCCTGTTTGACCGCCTATCCATAGAATAGAGATTGTGGTGGTACGGTACCAGGACTGCTTCAGTCCGATACACGTCATCCATCTAGAGATAAAACTATTCAGGAGAGACCCGGAGACGACAGTACTTGAGCAGAAAAATGTACTGTAGTAATGTACCGTATCTGGACAGGAAAAAATTCAAACGAAAAGTTCAGCGATCACAATTATCCTCAGTCTTCCATCCGCTCACCGCCGACTCACGTGCCGAACACTGCTAAGTAAAAGTTAATGTGACGATCTTATCGTATGGATCTGGGAACATTGGCCGACGACGATGCTTCTTGGAAAATAACCCCACCCGGATCTGCTGTGTATAGGATTTTTCCTCAAACATGGTCTGGCGTTATTCAAGGGAAAAATTAAGTTCATTCCATATGTTCACACAGATAAACATGAGAAGAAACTTAAACATGGTCATGAGCACAAGATGAGTAGTCGGAAAAGAACTAAATCCACAAAAAAAAAACTCATTTTCATATCAAAAACTTTAAAGATAATCGTGTCGAGACCAGGCAGCCTTAAGTGCAGATAACTAGCGCTACTGGGCTATAATTTACGTCATTCAACCTAAATTTAGCACTCGACATGCAGAGGTCCGTGGACATCTGAACACGGGACCACCGGAGAAGGATTATTTTATCATTATGGCACAATCAGTATGTTATATTTGTTGAACAAAAAAAAAAGAAATGAATTTCACAAAGAATTGTTAAGAAAAGAGATTTTTTAGAACCGACTGTATGGGAGCATTATCTCTAGCGGTTCCTATCCATCATCTCTGTTCCAGATGTATTCGGAACTCCGTCTCTTTTCCACATCACCATCCTATAGTCGGGTCAAAACAATATGAAAGACTGTGCAGCTGCGTAAGCGCCGGCGCTCGAAGCAGTGCGGTGGAGACAGCGGTTGGAATCGAGGTGGGACCATCGCGAACTGTAGAGATGGGTGCCGGCAGGGAGGATCCTTACACGATCCCAACCGCTACGCTCCACCGCGTCGCTTCGAGCGCAGCCGCTTACGCAACTATCCGTATTTCATCTCGTTCTGACCTAACTATATAGTATTAGAGATGTAGTTCACGACTTTGAGTGCGATCACACTTCCTCGTAGTAGTCCAACAAAAGGCTTGAAATCCAACCTTGTTGGGACCTGTGCCCCCTACGATGCAACTTGTTACACGATAGAACGCATACGCGTGAACTACAACTCCACCCATATAGAATCGCTTGGGAATCCCAACATCGCCAATTTCGAGGTATGGTACCTCTAACAAAGAAATCAGCGGACACTTCGTTCATAAACTCCCAAAAAAAGCAGACTCACTCATACTTTTGTAACAAAGCCCGTCACCCTTGCTACAGAATAGGGTTAGAAGGTAGTTGAAGGAAGTGGGGAGGGGCACTCGACACTGTTCTGATCAAACTGCAGTCGAGCTGCACTTAGGGTTCAAAAATCGCTCATTAAGCACAAAAACCGATCTTAACTGTGAAGTGCGAATTGCGAAAAAAAAAACCGCTTCTCAGGGATATTTCGATTTTTCCGTTTGAATGACAGAATTCAAATAATGGTAGAAAAAAATAAGAAAAAAGAGTGGTAAGAAAGGATAACATGGAAGAAAAAAGGTACTACAGGTTATGACTTAGCCATTCACTTCCAGCAAGCCTATTTGAAGAGTTTGGTGATGTCTAAGCATTAGTAGTTCAACCTTTATCTCACTTTTTTCTCTCTCAGGAGCTTTAGCCTACATATCATGGATCCTTTAGGAATAATGCTTCAGTTTTAGGTTCTCCACCGACTCTGCTATTCACCTGTAGATTATGGAGAGAAGGGTGATTCTGCCCATCTCTTCCTAATAGCCGTAAAAAACGGCCCGGAGGATGCGGCTTCGAGCGTTCCGGCACGCTACTTTCTACAACGAGTTCGATTGGAGCGCGCCAGCCTTGTGCACGCGCCGCAACTACCGGGCCGTTTTTTAAGGCAATTAGGACGAAATTGACGGAATCACCCTCTCTCCATAATCTACGACCCCTTATAGGAACTCTCCACCTGAAATTCGTGCTACCTCAGATTCGTGGGATGATGCCTTTAATGAACTATCGCTTTCTGAAATGGGAAAGCTTTGTGACAATTAAGAACGGTTTTTGTGGTCTAGGGGTAATTTTGCGCGCCGGTGTGAAATTCAGTGTGCATTCGAGTGCAATTCGATTAGAGCAGTGTTGATGGTCCCCCTCCCCTAACTACCTTCTGTACCCAAATAGGTGCACCGTAACCCCATCATAGTCAAGAGATTCGAAAGGGAACGATGTTGTAACCATATGAGATAAATACATTGAAATATGTTTGATTCGTATACACCATGTGCACACCATTTCAACTTGTCGACGATGAGCCAAAATTCAAGATCGAGACTCCACGCCCCAAGAACTGTCCTATCCCAGGATCCCAGGATCTGTACGTGAACACCTTTGTTTTTTGTCGGAAGCTCCACTGCAATGTACGCATCCACGTCTCGTTCTGTAATTCAGTGGGGAAATTTCAATTTGAACCTCTTAAACAGACTTCTTGATGTAAATTTTTCACCGGAACAATGGTTGTTCTGAATCGATTTCTCCCATTGTGAGGTTTTGTGTTTTGACTTAAAAAAAGTAAATTAAAAGTATACGTGGAGTTTATCAGTTTAGTTGTGGAGGGTCTGAATCAGGTGATGTTTTTCCGAAAGTAACCAGTAAATTTATTAAACAACCTTGTGTGCAGCTTATCAAACTCGATACTACATTCAACTAGGTTCGAGGTTCATTGAAAGTCGAACTTTTCAACGACCTGACTTTGATTTGTTATTTCTTTTTTCTTTTTGTTTTGCCAGTTATTCATACTTTCAACAGTAGCTCGCAGATTCGAGTTTGACGAGTTTGAAGTATTTATGTTTTTTTTCTCTTTCTTACATTTGTTTTCACTTCAACAACTCTTTTGAAGTTAATGGTTCGAGGAATTCGAAGTGTAGGACCATCGGAAGAAGAGACTCAAGTGATACGTTTTCTGAACCCACTCACAATCATTAGTGGACCAAATGGTAGCGGAAAAACTGTACGTCTCATTCGAAATCAACTAACCTTTTCTTCTTACAGTATTCGGTTCCAGACACTTATCGAAGCGCTAAACTACATCACCACTGGCGCACTTCCAGCGGGGAAGTTAGCTTCTTTTGTGCATAGTGTGGAGGTTTGTTATCGTTTTCCCTAACTTCTTCCAGATTCTAATTCATTGAATCTACTCAATTGAGAAGGGTTCTAGGCCTCAAGTAAGCCCCGAGTCGATGGTTTGGTCAAGTTACAGTTTGAAGACTGTAAAGGGCGAACATGTGTAGCTACAAAACGAGTAAATGCTGCTCTCACTAAGGTGGGTTTTTTTCATTGAAATCTTTGCTGTTCCTTTACTAACTAATTTTTCCGTCATACTATTTCTTAAAACTATTGCTTCGCTAAATATCGCCTCTGGCGATCACCATGGAATGAAAATAATTTTAGAACAGGAATTGTCTTTTTGAGCCCCTTCAGACAAACTTAAAACTTCAAATCTCTACTCTTGGTTTGGAATATGAATACTTAAACACTTGACAGTTTTTTTTTGTTTTAACGCATTCACATTTTCAATAATTTACCGACACGTCTCTTTAATTACTTATTTTTTGCTATTCTTTTTTATGACAGAAAACATAGATGCGATAGTCGGAGCCGGTGCTCTGATCCCCTTCACTTTTGAACGGTTGGAGAAGGGACCCACTTTCTTTTTTGAAGGTTGGCGAAATTACCCCTTTCACTTTTGGGTACTTGGCGAAAGGACCCCCCTTCACTTGAGCTGCACCCCATGAGCTGAACCCCCTTCACTTGAGGAGGGTCGGGCTTCTCCCTATCGCACCTATGGCAGGAAACGCATACTGTACCTGAAGGTGTTATTTTTCACTCAATTTCTTAGGTGTTGCTCTCTAGTTGAGCAGGATTAAACACAGTCGACTGAGCGGTGGTTCTCTTTTTCATCACTAAAATTTAGCGAACAGCTCCTAGTCCTGCTTTCCTCCTAATGGTTCGGAAAAGTCTTCCAGTTAATATAAACTTTCTGGGAACGAAATAGAGGGTCGAAATTTGCGCGCGCATTTCAGAAACATGGTTGTGCATAGGTTTTGGTTTCTTTTCCTTCATATTTTAAAATTCATTGCAGGGTGGTAAGCTGCAATGCAAATCGGATGAGTTCAACATACAGGTCACTGCTGCTGACGGTCAAATAAAAAGCCTTTCTTCAAAGGTGGCCGATTTTCAGAAGGAGGTAATCAGCTTTAATTTACTACTTCTTAAACATGCTATTATTTGCTTTCAGATTGTGAATTTGCTTGGAGTTCCTGCTGCTATATTAGATAATGTTATTTTTTGTCATCAGGAAGAATCAGTTTGGTACTGTTTACTTCGGTTCGACTCTTTGCTCCTTACCATTGTCTTATTCTTTTCTTTCCTGTTGCAGGCCGCTCAGTGAGCCTAAAGAACTGAAACTAAGATTCGATCGTATTTTTCAGTTAACCAGATTCGTAAAAGCATTGGAGGTTATGAAAAAGATGAAGAGAGATTATGTAAGTGCACATGCTTCGCATATTACCTCTACATTCTCGAAAATCTGACTTTAGGAAGGAGAATTGGCAGCTCTCGTTGAAAAGCAGTCCTGTAAAGAAATGGTTGTCAAGTCGAAGGCGAAAGTTTGACTCTTTTTTCGTTTCTTTTTGGAAATGATTGCCGCATGCTGGTTTTCAGTACACGCAACAACGCGATTCAAATGAGCTGCTTCGCAAGGAGTCCAAAGAGAAGATTCAAGCATTAGAGAAGAAGATTAACGAGTGCAACGCTGTTATTACCAATGCGAACCAACAGTTGCAGAAGTATGAAGCAGTAGAGCGGAAAGCAGGTAGTTATTGTGCGGGATAACCTTACCAGTCTATCCTTTTTATCGACTTCCATTGATTTGATTAAAAGCACGATCAGTGTTTCCCCTTACGGCTTACTAATAATTGTGAACTCTGAAACGACCTGGTTAGGATGATCGAAATCTAATCTATTTCTTACTAAGAGGGAAGGTTGGGTTAAAAGTTGGGAACCGAGTGGCGTCCTTATTTCTGGAAGTAAATAACTAAATCAGTCGGGGCCCTAAGACCTAAGCATTAGTCTCAGAAGATCTATGACATGTAAGCTAAAGTTACTAAAAGAAAAAAGTAAGATAGGGCGTCCGGATATAAGGGCGGCATTGAATGATCCCCCTCCCCCCTCCCCCACCAACAACATTTTCCCCGGAAGGTTTTGATAGATATCAGACCGAGTTAGATTGCGTGATTTTTTTTGTTTGTAGAACCATTGCTTACAAAATAGTCTTAAGTGTTTACAGTTTCCCATTAGAACTTGATAGAAAACGGTAATATCGTCAGATGTTAGGCGTGAACAGCGGTGAATCCTTCAATCTTTCGATGCATCCTTGGATGGAATCTTCCTTGAATTTTCGATGCAGCAAATTTCTCAGTACATTGCACTTCGTTGATGTTTATTTGACTCCTTATATTTGCTTTTCAATCATTCTTACTGTTGACGACTTCTATTTTTAAAGAAATGTATGGGAGAAGATCGCGACATAGACATATCCAAAGTATGAGTATTGATTATCAAACAAAAGGAAATTGTTGTCAATCAAAGTCGGAAGTATTTTTCAAGGTTAAAATTTAAGCATTTCAAGCAGATCTACCGCAGAGGCCTGAAGAAGACTTAACTTTCTTCTTGTCGCGAGTTCATCTCCTTACCTTTGGCGGTATCATCCATGCTTCTATCGTACGATTTCTTCTTCAGAGGTCAAACGTGCCGAATTACATATGTTGAATGATCAGTTGACAAGAATAAGGGTCGCTCCATATCCTGGCAGCGAAAGTGAACTTCGAGCAGAGATTAGTGAGGTTTGTGTTTTAGGGGATGTTCTTTTTTTGTGTTTGAATGTGAACTTTCCTTTAATCATATGTATCTCTTGATGTGAAATGTTCATTAATCTCTTCTATGTAATTTCTTCATTTTTCGTAGTTTTTCGATACGCCTGTATTCATTTTGTAAATAGCTGTTTGTTCTTGGGTTGGTCACGAAATTCTCTCGCTCGAGAATTCTGTACAAGTGCAATTGAGAGTGAACATCCATGAGGCTGGCTTAAAAAAAAAACATTAATTTTTGATTGTTCCGTATATAGATTGAATTTAATGCAAATATTTTGTTGGATTCTTGTGATTTTGGTTGCACAAAAAAACACAAACAAAAGGATAGTAGGCTATCATATTCATCAAGAAACATATTCGAATATCAGTTGACGAATTTCAGCAATGCAAATCACAGCTATTTTTTTAGGAAGCTAATAGATTCTCATTAGATCTTTTCTGAAAACAGTAGCTATCTAACAGCAGAAATCATTGATAGTATTGTCGTCGCTAAAATATATACTCAGTATGCGGCTATGTTAGGCGTTTGAGTTCGTTCTCGAGAGGATACTTCATCCTCTCGAGTTTCCTCATTTCCAGTATTTCTGCATTTCCGAATAGAGTAACATTCGAATCAACCAACGCTTTAGTCAATAAGCGTCTCTTTTGTAATACTGTTTTAGCATTTCTTCGTCATTGAACGAGGAGAAATTATTTCAAATATATTGTAACACGTGCATCACAGCGAGTTCAATTCGATTTCTAAAGGAAGCGTATTATGAAATTGACGCAATGCGCAAACTTCGGGAAACCCGTAGAGTTCAGGTTGTAGATTACGGAGGCCAGTGTTGCTGCGCTCAAGTTCTCTTAATCGTCATTTAAAAAATGATGCGAGAACGACGTTTGTTCACACGAGGTGCCTTAGAACACGTTCCTTCGCACACGTTCTGGTCGCTTCAGCAGTCTATTCATTGGTTTTACTCGAATAGGCTGGTGAGGATGGATCATTGACCTTCGACCGCTCGCTCATGGACGCGGCGCATGTACAGAGGAGTTCGACGATTAGGGGAAATTGAGCGGAGCAACGCTAGGTTTCGTAATCTACAAGGTGAACTCTTGTAGTTCCCTGGAGTTTCCGTATGTCACTTCCGCGAAAACACAGAAGAACTAAAATTTCTTCCTCCTTTTTCATGTGGTCTCGCTTACAGATGGACTCATCTTCCGAATTTCGGGAGCTGGAAGCACAACGAGATCGTCTTAAGACAAAAATCGAGTCGATTTCAAATGATATACTAAAGTTGAAGATGGAGAAGGACGAGGCTGAATGTCAAATGCGGAAGCTGATGAGTTATGAGATGGTGAGTTGATATTTGAATAAACCTTTACTTCTTCTTCAGACATTAATTCACATTAGGTTCGACGAAACCTTGAAGTGGAAATGGAAGAGGCAGAACGAAAATTGAGCACCATATACGGATTAAGCGGAAAGGATTACGTTGCTGAGCTGCAGAAGATGATTGAGTGTGAAGAGAGTGAACTGAAAGAACTGAAGGTGCCGATAATCACATATTTATGTTCTCAGCGTACCTTTATCTCCTCCCTTCCTTCTTGTTGATTTCTTCATCAAAAAGTTTGCTATCGTTTCATTACTCGAGTAAATATGCAACACCGTAGGAGTCTTCTGCGGCTCTACGCGAAGAAAGGCAAGCTCGTCTTGAAGTAGCTCAGATGGAGTGTTCGAAGTTGGATTACGAACTGAATTCGTCTTCTACGGCAATTGAATCGTTGACTCGTGAGATAAAGAATGTTGAGCAGAAACTGAAAGATGCAACAGTGTCGAGCAATGAGTGAGTTCTTGAGAGAGTTTCTCTTATCGTGATATTTTGAAAACTTTTTTAAGCTTTATTTCATGAAGTTTCGATGTTTATTCTGTCTAAATGTTACAACAGCAACCCATTTCTATCGTGTAATAAAATAAAATAAATTTGCAGAGCGGCTGAACTTTCTGAGAAGATTAACGCCTTAGAAACGAGGATGTCGGAAATACCTAATGTTGATGAGAGGAGATCCGAAAGTTTGAGAAAGCAACGACAAAATTTGCAAAAAGAAGTGTGTTATTGTATTCTTTTTGGTTTTGAATATCGTAAGCTCACTTTTTTTATTATCCATTTCTTTGTAGTGCAGCAGTTATCAAGCCTTATCGATGCGGATCGCGTTGGTTTTTTTTTTGTAGGGGGAGGGGGAGAGTGGGAGTGGTTAGATGCGATTTATAGTTCTATAACCGACCTTCCGCCCTTTTAAATGATAATTTCTCTATACTATCCGTGTATGTCTTAATCCACGCCAACCTCATGATAAGTAATGGTTGTTGACATCGGTACGTTTCGCGGTCGATCCTCATTCATGAGGAATATTCAGACGATTTCAATATTTTTTGTGCATGATTTTGAAGATGGATCTAGGGTACATTTTAAGTAAATAGACGTCCTCAAGCATTTATTTTGTGGATTTTTCCGTTACCGAGACCGCTCATCTAGTGTTTATACTTGCTTCTATGACTTGATAACAGCTAGAAGCTCGCGTAGCTTTTCCTCCGTGATTTTATTCGGTATTTTCAGGTTGAGGTATTGCGACAGTGCTGTTCTGATGCGATGGAGTCTGAAGAAACTGAACGTGAAGTTCAGAGAAAGAACTCGAAGCGGGAGGAACTTGAGCGTGAACTGGAAGATCTTATGCAGAAACATAATGATGCTTTTGTTTCGACATTTGGGGAGTGTCCAAGTGGTCCGTGGAGGTAGGCCATTTGTTCGTTGGTTTCTTTGAAGATAGTCCTGTTATGTTAGGTTTTCGCTTCACCTCTTTTAAAATCTGCTTAACTATTTTCTCTTATGTTATTAAAAATTCTCCTACTACTGCAATTATAATTTACTGGTAGAACGCTGTTAGGAGCCGTGTCAAAAAAAAACTTATCTTCGAAGTCAACAACTTTTAATAGAAACTTCTGTAAGGAATTAATTGCTATTGACCAACTAACCTTCAGAGTCAAGAAATTTTCATTGAGGGCCTACTTAAGAGGTTAATTACGGTTGGAACGTGTAATAGGGCATTCATCCTACTACATGTACGGGTGTCCTCAATAGTTATTTTGAGAGTCTACTGGTTATGTAATACAGTAAGGGCCACTAGAAACCTAATTCACAAAATCTTCAGTACATCTTTCAAAATACTCAGCTGTTTCTTGTTTTCAGCGCTTCAGTGAACGATTTGGTAAGATCGAGAGAAGAATCGAATCAACAAACTGAAAATGAGTTAAGAAAATCCGAGAGAGATTTGGATCGTGCTAGCCAGGGTTTGGAACAAACGAGAGCTGAAGAAGAGAAACTAATCGGTGAAGTGGAGCAATTACGCAAGAAGATTGTCGATGTATTTTCTTGTTTCAGGATTATACTTGTTACAATTTCTTTAATAATTTATTACTTATTATTTATTTGTTTATATACTTATTACTATTTAGCTCTGCGGCTGTTCCTCGCAAGACGTTGCTGAGAACTTGTCCGAAACGCGTCACCTTCTCACGAAATTGCGTAAGGAGCTCTCTTCACTTAGCACTAAAGCCGTGGGTGCACTGTTCCATCTCAGATAAACAGCTCTAATTTTACATTCGTACAATTTTTATATCTCATTGAAGATGTTATACGAGACATGGAGCGAAGAGACGAAGACCCGCTCTTGCTGTCCACTGTGTGAGCGCAAATTTTCAAGCAAAGCGGGTGTTAACGAGTTGTCTGGAAAGGTAGGAGAGGATTGAATAATTGACAACCCAGCTGTCTTATTCTCTAGTTTTTAGCTTCTGGACATGAGTTTGTCAATGCCGGACGACATTGAACGGCTTGAAAAGCAAGTCGCGGAATCTGAAGAGAAGGAACGTCGACTCGCTAGTGCGGTAGTTTACGTGGATCAGTGCAAGTGAGTACAGTACCGCTTTATCGGTTCTACTGTAATCGTAACTCTTCAGAAAGATCATGGAAGAAAAAGTTAGACATGTAAGAAAACAGATTGCCACTTATCGCAAGGAAGAAGCGCTTCTTAATACGAAAGTGGAGCAGTTGAAGGAGGACATGGAGACGGCAGTGATTGCTCATAAGCAACTACTTGAAATCAAGGTGGAGCCGTTTGATCACGTGTTGATAGCGCACCTTACGTTGAATTTCTATTTCGGGCGGATGTATCTCTGATGGATTCCTTGTTTGCATCAGTACGGACATTGAACAATGAGCTGAACGACCTTCGTCAAATCCTTGACCGTCTGCCGAATACACGACCGGTGTCAGAGATGAAGAAAGAACTCGTTGATAAAGAGGTAAAAATAAACTTATTTCTTTTTTCTTTTTGTTTTCCATAGCATTTTAGGAGAAATACTCAGGATTTTTATTGGTAGGTAATGTTTATGACCATAAAAATGTATAATTGACTTTTCATTGCTATTTACCGAGATATTCTTTTTTTTTGCTCTACATGGATGGTAGGGTCCTTATTGGTAAGATTCTCTGCTCTTTTCTATTTTTTTCCGTTCTGAAAGGAATTCTACAGTGAGAGTTCGTAACATTTGCGGATGAGGAACTTGCAGGAGAACAGAACAGTTTTTCTTTCATTCCGCACTGCATAGTTTCCACAAAAATCTGTTGGTATCGATTTATATTAGGAAGTTTTGACTTTTGAAAGCGACAACTTGTCGAACTTCTGAAAATCTCACTGGCATCGAAGAAAGTGAGGATTTTATACTTCATCGCCTACTTTTGACAAAATTCTCTTCTAGGGTAGCGTTGCTGCGATAAATGCTGAGATAGAAGAGATCCAACTAGTTGTCACTGAGCGGAACAAACTGACAACAGAGGTGATCTTGTTGACGTGTGCCCGTGTTGATGTTCCTCGTATTGCAGTTTCAAATGTTTCCAGTTGCATTCACTGAAAGAACGCCGTATTGCTCTGGGCGAACTGAGCGCACAATCTTCTCATCTTCGTGAAATGCTCCCTCGACATCAGGAAGAATTAGCGAAAATGTCGGAACGTAGACAAGAAATCTTGAAGAACGAAATGCCAAAAGCGAAACAGGCCTTACATGTATGACTTCGACTTTTTTTAGACGTATTTCAGAAAATAAGCAAACTAAGCGGAAACTTCAAAATAAGTCGCACTCGAGAGTTCAAACTCCATTCATGTCTCAAAACCTGAGAATATCTTCCTGAACAGACGTGCTGTTTTCAGGAAGCAAAGATTGCCCGAGATACAGCTGAACGTAGTGCGAAGGAAGAAGAAGACAAGAAGCTTCTGAAAATGAGAAGTGTGACTAAGAAATAGTTATTCGTATTTTTGTGAATTTATAAAATTGTGTTCTCCAGATATTTGCAATCACTACGATGCTTACTCCACTTTGAAGGAAAGACTATCCAAAGCATCAATAGCCGCTGAAGAAGGCCAGGTACGTAAATCAAACTCTACGTAATTTCCTTCTCTTTCTGCAATTCAACTCGCTGCCTGCAATTTTCTTATAGATAGACAAAGTGAAACAAATCATCTCCGATAGAGATCAATCTATTATCGACTTAGAGAAACGAAAGGCTGGCTTCGAATTAGGAATTAACGATCTGGAGGGAACTGTAAGAAGAGTTTTTAGTATATTTTCTGTTTCCGCAAAAATCTCTTCCTACTATTATGTTGTTGTAGTCTAAATTAGTTCAAATTTTTCGTTGTTTGGAAAACTTCCGTCATCTTTTCTGTTTTAAGCACGTGAAGCGGCGAACTTTGGAAGATCAGCTGACGCGAATGCTAATTGAGTCTAAGATTGTAAGTGTTGAGAAGGAGTTGAAGGATTTGACATGGGATCCCATGGAAAAAGAGACCTTGTGTAGGGACCGAGATGTAGGTTATTTGTTTTTGTACTCTTTACCTTGGTACTCTTCTTACGTCTTTGGCCTACAGAAAGCAATGCGTGATCGTGACAGCTCTGGTTTGGAGAAGGCGCGACTCAACGGGCAGTTGGAAGAGGTTGAGAAAAAGGTATTGTGTTGTAGATATCGGTATTGCATTGCTTATAAGGTACTGTATGGCAAAAATGCAGTTGAAAACCATAATTTCTGCCATTCCCAGGTGAAGTGATGGAATTTTGTTTTTTTTTTTTGGTGCAATGAACTCAAAGGATATTGAAAAGTAGCAGAGCAAGGAAGCAAAACAAGACATTGTTGTCAATCGTTGTTGGTTGCTACCGACCGCAATTTTTTTGGTATTAAAACTCATCAGAGATGTTTGTAATGCAATTCTTAGGCTTAAGGCAGGTACAGTTCTATCTTCTATGGAAAATGATTTTATAGTATATTTTATTTATGCTATAGCTATACTATATATTAAACATATCATATGCTTTTAATAGCACAAAATAATCCGTAGAGAAACAGTTGATTGCCTAGGATATCCTTTTTTGAGTGAATTTCAGGTATTTTCGTTACTTTCTGTAGCAGCAATGTATTTTCCGCACTATTTTCGAATTCTCTTCATTCCATTCAGATCACTGAGGCAAAGCAAGCGTTAACCGCGAAAGAAATGAAGCAGGCTGAGAGTTTATATCATCAGGTTGTAATCGACAGAATTATAACACAAGAGATGATTTCGGTGCGTTAGCGTTGTACTTGCATTGTAAGAGGAATTTGCATTGCTGTTTTGTAGGACTTGGAGAAGTACACAAAGTGTTTGGATAGTTCCATTATACAGTTCCATACAGACAAAATGGCTGCCATAAACAGGATTTTGGACGATCTTTGGCGTAAGGTTTACGGTGGGACCGATATACAGACGATACGCATCAAGTGAGTTGAAGCTGTAAATTTGTTAAATTAAAGATTAAACTAAGTTTATTATATTTATTTGTTAAGAACTGAAGATTGAAAGAGAATTTGGAACGTAGAATTGCAGGGTACTATCCTCTAAAGTAATACCGCTAGTTTCAACATTATGTTCAACTATCAGTCAAGTTTTCATTTTCATCTCTATTTCAGATCTGAATGTGCGGCAACGTCTGATAAACGTAAGGCATACGACTACAGGGTGGTGATGGTGCTGCGGAACGGCGTGGAGCTGGACATGAGAGATCGTTGTAGTGCTGGACAAAAAGTATGGTTCCATTAGATGATTAGTGTTAGATCAAGCTAACTTTCAGTTACAGATGTTGGCTTGTATATTGATTCGTATTTCTTTGGCTGATGTTTTTGGTGGAATGTGCTCAATAATTGCTCTTGATGAACCGACAACTAATTTGGATTCAATGAAGGTGAGCTGCTGCTGGTTTTTATTGAGAATTCTGTTTTTTCTTTCTTTCTTTTTTGTTGGGGTACGATGTAGGAGTTAGTGCTCATTGAGTGGAACCCAGCTGTAGCTGATGTTGCAGTAATTAATTTGTAGGATAGTTGCGGTGGGCACTATTATTGAAATTGAACAGTAATATTTTTCACATTTTATTAAACGAAAATATTTTCAGGGTGATTGAAGCTAAATGAATTTCTCGGTAGTTTAAGAGTGTAGATTGCTATGATCTATCTCTTTTTAGTTCATTTCTTGAATAGGACTCTGTTGGGTTATCATAATCGTAAAATTTGCGCATGGTAACAGAATCTACACATAGTCGTATTTGTTTGGTTTGCCAAATGTTTTTTTTTCTTTTTTAATTCCAAATGTAAAGGATGGAGCTGGTGTAGCTCAGTGGGTTAGAGGTCCGCTGTACCCGTACGGTCGATGATTCGAAACTGCACACTGCTCCCAACCGAGCCTTTCATCCCTCCGGGGTGGACAAATTGGTACCAGACCTCTCTGAGAGGACAAAAACACTGAATTCATTATTGGTTGGCCCCCGCAAGTCATTGTATGGGCCAACACATGCTCTAAATCCTCAACGATTACGAATTGCAGTAAAACGCTCAAGTAGATTGATGCGCTAGTGACTAATAAAGGATAAAAGTCTCTGGCATATGATTCCACTTCGGCGGCCTGTCATGGCGTTTTACGGCAATGCGTAATCAGTGAGGTTTTGGAACGGATGCTAAGCCTATACGATGACTTCCCCATACAATTTAATTTCAAATATATGACTGAGTTAATGTAGTTTTCCCATGACAACGGCAACTTAAAAAAACTCTAATTGATAACAATGTAGCTGCGAGTAATGGATAACATTGAGACAGTCGAGCTCCATCTGAGTCTGTGTTGACACTGTTTTCTTTTTGTTGTTTATTCTAAAAAAAGGATCATTTAGATGATTTTGGGTTGCAAAGCATTATTAAACGGTTTAGAGAACAGGTCTTGAGATAGCTTTGAGCAAATTCAGTACAACATTCAGTCGATTTCATTACAACATAGATGTAGTACCACATTTCACTTTATCGCATGATCTTTTCGATAGAAAACCAGTACTCATGATGAAATCGACCTTGTGAGCGAATTAAACTTACGACGTACTCGTTTTCTAATTTATTGTTATTCTGCTAGAAGTGAAAGTAGGAGAAAATCGCAATCGCAATCGCTTTACTGTTGAAATTTTAAGGTAGATCACATAGCTGCTATGTTGAACAGTCTCATTGCGGTTCGGAGGAGAGGTTATTCTACATCGGGCGGACACAGAAAGCCTTTTCAGGTATTGGTCTTTGATTTGAGTTTCGTAACGTTCTTTCCAAAATAGTGATTAACTAAATAATTTTAAGATGATCGTTATCACTCACGATGATCATTTGGTGGATAAACTGATGATTGGTTCAAAGCCTGAATTTATTTATGTGCTTGGGAAGGATAATAGTGGTATCTCACATGTGCGACGTCAATATTCAGATGGGTAAGTAGATGAAGTGTCAGTTAGACTTAGAAAAATGCAATCTTTACACTTAAGCTTATTACAAGGAGCTATTTAGGCGCTCAGAAGAGGCCAACGGAAATCCCTATGGAAGATAATTATCGACTTGCAGTCGTACATTTGGTGATCTCCTTTAATTACATTGTTTATGTGTTTGAGTTGTGCTTTTACGTAAGTCGATACATAGTTTCCGTTTTTTTTTTGTTAAATCTGATGATAGCTTTCGCTTATTGTTGTACGCGGTGATAATTATACGTGTCTACACCCAATTTTTCCGATCTTTGCATGCTTGTAGATTTATATCCGGTTGTTTGTCTTTTGTTGAATGAATATGTGAAGATTTGAGATGTAGCACGAGCACAATGACCTTGCAAAATTTCTCTTCTTTCTAGATTAAGAAAATTTCTGTAAGTCTTCGAAACGCTAGTGTTCCTATCTTTGACGATTTTTTTTGAAGGCAGCGTATCACGTATTTCACGATGTGGGGTCTCTTTGGACAAATATAGAGTTCAAGGTGTAGAGAATGAATATGAAGGTGGCCTCACCTAATTCCCCTAGTTGTCCAAAGAAAGAGCAATGGAGTGGGGTTTTTTTTCCTGCGAGGTACATGAAGTAGTGCCGTTCTTGTGGCACTCGCCGTTTCTCCATCAGCAGCCTATTCATTTTACTTGAGTAGGCTGGTGAGAGAACCTCATTGATTTCGACCGCTCGCTTGTGAACGCGCGCGTGCACGTGGGTGGTACGTGTTCACGTGTCTCGTAGGAACAGAAATCTGTTTTTGAGGATGATTACGGAGAGTTGGGCGGGGATACGCTCATACTCGTGATCTACACCTCAAACTCTACGTATGCCCACAAAGATTTCAACATTTCGTGATATACTGCATTTAAACAGTGAAAATAACCTCACCATCGCCTACAAAAACTTCCCAACTTTTCGTTACTTACAAGTATAAATGAAGGCGGAACTATCGTATAGAATCGGGTTAAAACGACATGAAGCACGGTGTAGTGCGTAAGCGTAAGCGTTTGCGCTCCAAGCGGCGCCGTGGTTATAGCGGTTCGAATTGACGCCCGATCATTCCGAGCTGCAACAATGAGTGGTGTTAGCATGGGACCTTTCTCGATCCTAACCGCTACGGTGCCTCGTGCATCGCTTTGACCTTAGTGTATATGACCTTGTTGCGTCCAAGAGATTATTACAGGGGGTTGAATCACGCTTGTAGTAAAGCTTGGTACTCGCAGCATAAATAATAAGCAGCATAAATTTTGAGTCTCGTCAATAGCCAACATTGTGCGATATTTGCGAAAACGGGGAATGTGATACTTAAATGATTACCGAAACAAACTTCGGGAATGGTGGTTTTCTCAGTCGAAATCCGCTGGATCTGTTCTGATATTTGTGTCCAGTGTCCAGAGCGGCGGGAAAGAAAAAAAGATTCACCGGAACCTGTGTCTCAGCAACACAGATAAGAGCCAGCAGGGCGGTGACTCGCGCGCGATCCAATCCGTGTAAATGTGTTTGCCGGCGGATGTGTGCGGACACGTTATCATCCATAGACCTCAAGTGCTCGGCACTTGAATTTTACAAACAATGACTGGCTAACCGCTTCTTAGTGCTTCCGTTCTTATCTTCAGCAATCGATTTTTTTCTGACGTTGTTGGAGATTTCCGGTTATGTTCTTGTATTCGTTCAGATGTTCTTTTCATGGTCACTAGGAGAATCGCATAAGAGAATTTGGAATTAGAGAAGAAAGTTTTTTTTTTCTTTCAAAGATTTATGCTCCCCGATTCGTTGTTGAATTTCTTTCTAAGTAGTGTAGAAGAGACGTGAAAATAAAAATTTAAAAAAAAACCCGTTCTTTCAACGTTTCTCTAGTCGTTCCCATACAGTATCACTTTAAACTACGTGATTAAATTAAGAACTTTATCGTTTGCTGTTTTTTTTTCGATTTGAGAAGAGAAAAAACTGGATTTTTTCTATCGTTTCCATGATGTCGAACACCGTGATGCAATATATCATGATGCTAAAAAAGTGCACAACTACTGACTGATCTGGGGAAGCGGTTTCGTCCCTGGAAGCTCGTTTTAGCGCGTCACGCAAGCGTAACCGCATTGTGTAGGTGGAATTTTCTCGTTTTGTAGTGTTCTTGTATCTATCTAGAGGAGAAAAAAAGAAGAAAAAAGGAGAAGAGAACGCCTGAGATTTAGGTGTTAGATTTATCAAATCACTATTGAAGAACGTAAGAATCGCCAATGACAAATCGCCGATTTTATTCATCTGATGAACATCAAAAGCGTCGTGCGGTGCGAACACATTTCGAACTGGATAAACGCGAATTGCGAACTGGGAAACATTCGTCAAATTTTTCGGATATCTGACGCTAGAGATATGTGTTCGCCGGTGCTGCGGAAGATTTGTAGTTCTTCTTAGATTACGGTAAATAGCAATCATATCTCTCATTCTACTACAAAGCATGGAAAATTGCAGCTAGCAATGAATTTTTTCCTTTTTTTAAAAGTTGTTTCTTTTCCAGATTTACACTTATTATTCCCTATGTTTTTCTTTCTACTCTTCTTCCTACTTTCTCTTTCTCTGTTCCTCTTCCTTCTTCTCCCTCTTTCTCCTCAAATATGAGATCAATCATAGTATGTCTAATTAATGAAATCAGTGATTTTCTGCGGAAAAATGATAATTCTGTGAAATCTTGGTTTATGAGGGGAGAAATTGGCAACGTTGGACTCGCCTCGCTTCCTCAAGATGTCACTGTCGTCCCTCATTTTCTTTTCATTTAACATAGGATGTTTTTTCTTTCAGATATATATTTCTGCAGGAGCGGGTGTAGTGTAGCGGTTAGAGGTTCCGCTTCCTGGACGTTTGATCGGAGGTTCGAATCCTCCCTAGTGCTCACCACGTCTTTCATCCGTCCAGGGTCGATAAATTGGTACCAGACTTGTCTTGGAGAATAAAAGCACTGACTTGACACATCGGCTAGCCCCCGCAAGTCATTGTATGGGCCAGCTACACGTTCGTGAACCTCAAACGATTCTGAATTGAAGTGAACGTGGGGGCGGATCCCTAGCGGGTTGATTATCGTCAGAAACTTTATCCTTTATCCTTTTATATATTTCTGCATAGTCATCATTATTATTGATTAGACTATTATTAAGTAATTAAAATTTCGTGAAGGAGAAATGTTTGTTTGTTCGTTTAAAAAATCTTATGATGGTTGATGATAGTGATGGTGGTTCTTGCGACAGCTATAACCAAGAGCTTCAGTTTCCAAGATGTTACGCAGTGTTCTTTTTCTGGAAATCTTCCAAGAAATGCGTAACATCTTGGGAAATCCATGTGTAGTATGGAATGAGACAAAGAAAAAGGCACCAGTTGAACGGTAAAAAAAAACGGTGTAAGCTACCGTTTTTCATGAAATCATTTCATTTGCGATTTGTGAACTCCTTTTCGAGCATTGGTCACATTCATGTTACAGCACTTTCTCTTCAAGTACCGGAAAATTAACTGGAAAATTTGCTGCAGATGTTTTTTTTCCATCTTTTGACTGTTTTTGTCCTTATTAGATGTACATAATATGAGTGAATAGGACGATAACGAACTTCCTTTTCAATGAAAACGAGGACAGTGATGGGAGAAGCATTAAAACGGCGCCAGACAACGCTGGATTTCGTCTTCATATCCTTCTATTTATTGTCTTTGTAAATCTTTTTTTCAACTTTTGGGAAAGTTTTCTTGGAATTTTCCTATTTTATTGGTACAAATCAAGGATCAACAATGTAATTATCATCATTATCACCAATATTTAGCCAAATAACCACTTAATGAGCAGAATCTCATTGCTCTTCTTCCAGAAAGAGGAGCTGCGACGATAAAAAGTCGTTGAGGACGTTTTTAAGGCCATCAAGGTCTTTGAAAAAATTTTTTCCTGTGCGGATGCTGCTCCACTGCCCGGATCAGGTGATAGCCGGATGCAGCAAGGTCCAGGCTAAAGGGAGAATGGGCCACAGTCGTTCAGCCCAGAGAAATTCGCTTAACCATTGCCATTGCCTCCAGAAATTTTTGCAATTTTTTCACCATTGTCATGCGAGTTCCTGCGTTCTTATGTAGTGGCGCGACTTCAAAGGGTTCTGGGCATTTTTCGTGCACTGCTTCGGCCAACTTCTGGAGTTGCTTCACGCGGAGATTGGTGCTGATTGTCTGATTACCGTTCAGCTGCTTCCAGAACATTTTCTGGATCGCAGAATGGGAAAAATCAAAAATGGGAAAAAAGCTCTGCAAATGCCGTTGATACAGTATGACTCTCGCGGTGTTTTTTTTCAACCTTCAAAAGTGCAAAATCCTGTAAAATTGCATCCAATAAAACCATATCCGGAATAACTGTCGTACTTTGGATGTCTAGTTGTTGCAGTTGACAGTAAATATTATAATAGCGATGTGAGAATCGTTCGTAACAAGAGTGCATAGGATGTTTGAATAGAAAAACTTGGCAACATTATTCCGTCAAACTGGCAGTCATTCATCCATTGTGTGCCTAATGTGAATCGTTCTCCATTTACGGGGGGATTCGACGACGACGACGAGCGAGGGGATGACGGACGGCGACGGACGGTTGCGGATAATTCCCGTTGCTGTGCGCGCAGCGTTAACGTTAGTGTAACGACGGACGAGTTCACTAGCAACACGGTTTTCGAGCAGAGAGGAGGCGGCGCTAAAAACTCACGGATTGTGACGAAACGAATTTATTACGATGAATATAAATTTTCCGAGAGAATACGGACGACGTGACGTGACGTGGCTGACGATTACGGTCGTCGGTACGGTTTTTGTTAGGATAGTAATAATTTTAGGCGGATTTATGTTCGTCGGCGTTTCTGTGGACAATTAAACGAACATAAAATACTTATATGCGGTGTTCTTGTTCAGTCACACAATAATAATAAACAAATAAAAAAGAATTATAATATATACAAATATAAATTATAAAAAATAGTTAATAATAAAGAAAATAAAAATTTCACAATAATAAAAAATAAAATAAAAATAAATAATAATAAAATAAAATAAATGAAATAAAAAATAAAGCGAACTATTTTGAAAAAAAGTCGCTCAAAAGGAAATTATAAGCGATAATTACGCGTTAAGTACAAAAATAGTGCGATTGTCCGTGACTTCGTCTTTCTAGTCTGGATTTATCCATCTTGACCTCTTTTTTCTTATTGTAAAAAAAATACTCGTTAGGACATCTCGAAGTATTTTAATTAGTTTTTACTTAGATACAATTACGATACTATTCGTGAACGCTATTCAATTTAGAACGCAGAGTTGCGTTGTTTTGAGGTTACGACGACGGAAGAAATTCTGTGAAAATATGAGGGAAATAGAAGATGTGGTGGAAAAAGCATGTGAAGATATGATTTTTAATTTGATTACTTATATGTAACCACTATAAAGTACAACTTTTATTATTTTCTTTTATTATTCATTATATTTATTAATAATATCGATTTATTCTTTTGTTATCTATTTTATAATTTTCTTCTAATTTCGTTCTAATGAACAACGAGAGAAATCGCGATTGATTCGGACTTTCTCGTAGTTCTCGCATTCGTGACGCCCCGTAGAGTCACAAGGAACTACAGTTAACTGAAAGGATAAGGAGTTCATCAATCCAACTGGGACCCGCTGTTCATTTCAATTTCAGAATCGTTTGTGGTTTGTGACTTGCGGGGCTAGTCGATTTATCAAGTCGGTGTTTTTATCCTCCCGGACAAGCCTGGTACCAATTTATCCTACTCGGCTAAATGAAAGGGCTTGGTTGACACTAGAACGATTTCGAACCAACGACCGTGCACTTACAGCGGAACCTCTTACCAACTGCGCCACACTGACCAGAGCTAATGTACTGTCATCCTTTAAAGTGGACTCATAAGTAGGTCTGTACTAGCCTGAAGGAAAGCAGAAAATGAACGTAACCCCATGGAAACACGGGGTGCTTAACCAATGCATCAGCTATTCAATGTTCTTGCGCTCTGAGCCTACCGTGGCGCTTGTGAGCCGAGAAGTTCGTTTATTTACTCGACTTTAAGATAAGATTTCTTCGGTTTAAATGTTTCGAAATCATTCATTCATTCATTCATTCATTCATTCATTCATCCATTCATTCATTCATTCATTCATGGATTGGGTAAAAAAATAAACCATGAGGTAGTTGACGTTAATACTAATGATCCAACACGTTCTGACTTCAAGTCAGAATCGTTTGAGTTTTACGAACGCTTATGTGAGATATAGATGACAAACTTGGTTGGCCTAGGAAGGTTTCGAACCTTCGACTATAAACACCTAGTGAAGGCCTCTTACCACTTCATCTACCTGCCACTGTTAAGAAAGTCCTCTAACGATAAACCATCTGATTAAAAATCAATAATAGTTTTAATCTATTTGCTACATCAATCCATGGAATTATCCGAAACGAGTTTGTTGTTGTGCTCTTTTGTTTGTCTATTCTTCACTTACTTTTCCGAATGCTACTTTTTCGAAATCGAAAGTTTTCACTGGAATTTTCTGGGGTGTTCTATAATTATTGGCGTTGTGCCAGTTCCAGATATCCCCTCCCGTAGTGGATCCAACTCTTACGGAACACTGATCGCGCGTGAATTTTGTTTACGATGATGTTGATAAGATGATAGCGCGCGATCCAAGGACATTCGTGTTCGCTCATCAGGATATCGGCAATATTCCAATGAATCTTTCTAAAATATTAAGCGAAAACACGTTCCTTAAAATAATGCATGAAAAAGTGCTGCAAAAAATACCAAATAAAAACTATGTTTCAGGAAATCTATATTCTTTATAATAAAAATTATAATTAAAATCAATCACAATTGCTATTTTCTTGATAACTATCTTCCTGATAGTCGGTTTTTATAGTTTTTTCTCACTCTTAGTTTCTTCGTTAGTTATCTCTTCAGCTTTTTCAAGGTAACTAATCTTGAGGGTTGTGGATTTGTTAATGAAATTTCTTTGGCGAAATTCCTTAATGGGCTTAGCCTGTAAAAACCCACTACTGTAGCAAAAAATAGAAGATAGTATCAAACTTGGAATAAATGGATTGAATTGTTGTTTTCGAAACAGTAGTCTATCAGCGAATTCGATGCGATCGCAATATTTTGCGAATGTCTTAAATAAGATTTACATACGAAGAACCTTATTCCGGACGATTTATATCGTCTTAGAAAATATTTCCCGTTAGTTAGTGCTTATTTTCTCGGTGATTCCCTATAAAGCAAATAAATAAATACATAATATCAATAATACTTATATCCTCTCTTCTTGAAATCTCACCATTGTAAAGTAGATTTATGTTTTCTTGTTGATTGATTTATGTTTTTGGCACAGCAAGAAAATACAAATAATAATAAATATAAATTAAATAATAATAATAATAGAAAAATGGTTGTAAAGTGCATTTTTCTAGTTTCGAAAGTTTAGTTCGGCTTGAAATCCTCGCTCCATTGGCGCCGATCTTCTTTTGGGCTCGTACGCTTGTCCACATAAAGTGGTATAACGATGTGGTCAGCGAAGTTGGTGCATTCGATTCAGGATCTCCGCTTGTTTCGTGGATTCTATTATTTTTATTTCTTCTTCACACAAGGTTCCCCTAACTCTTATAGAAAGGAATTTAAAAATACATAAACACTATAAAAGGCACAAAATTAAAATTTAAAAAAAGCTGAAGAGAAAGGGGATGAAAAGAAAGGAAAACTCGCAAAATTCTGCAGTTGTGATGTATAAAGTACAAAGATCAAAAGAATCAAATCAGCGCCAACAATGATTCGAACTAGGGGAAATACTTTTTAAATAAATAAATAAACAAACAAATAGGGATCGTTGAAGTTTGAGTTAGTAGACGAGAAAATTCAGAGATGAAAAAGTTTTGCCAGTCAAGAATCCGGACCGAGACTGAATTAGAGACGGGAAATTTTTTGAAAGGGAAGAAAAATACGGGATTCCGGAAATTTTGAATAGTCCGGTCACGGTAGAAAATGTGTACTTCTAAATCTAATAATCTGATAAATTATTTTATGTTATAACGCTTTGTAGTTTAAACCGTTCTGGTTCAAACGATATATTCCGACTGGAATCAAATAAATAATAATAATTAAGGGAAACGTCTAACTAAAAACTTCCTCCCTTTAATTTAGGATTTCCCTTAATTATTGGTATCAGAGAAGGTCCGCAACATTCTTTCCGACTGCCTATAAGTTCACCATCTCCGCTTTTGAATCATTTTAGTGTAAGGACAACGAAAAAGTGAAACTGGCACCTTGCAGGCGCGGCTGACGGACGACGACCCCTGCTGTGGTGGCGAGGACAACGTTGGGGACACTACAGTTCTCCGGTGTCCTCACCACAATACCACATATCCACTTCTATAATTCGCCTCTCATTCTTAGCAGGTTCTAAGTCGTGTACACAACGAAAAAAATTCAATATTTGAACGATCAAATGATCAATCGTTACGATTTTCTTCGATCCACCATATCCCCCATTACATAATCGTAATCGTAAAACGGTAGTGCATGATCGCGGCGCCATCGCCGAAGTCTGCGGTAGGAGATGGCGGCAGCGGCGGCGGCGGCGATGGTGGCGGTGGCGATCTGGTTTTCTCTTCTTCTTAAGGCGACGGTTTGATGCTCGAACACGAAACCGGCGTGGCCAAGTGTTATCGTTCATTTATGATGGCTTACTGCATCATATCTATGTCGGATATGGTGATTATATTTATGGATTCGTGTTCCTTCCTCCGTTTCTTTGCCTTTCTCGTTCTATTGGCTTTGCACTGAACCCTATTCGGGGTTCGTTCGTCAAATTTTTGTAATTTTTTTCTCTTGCTCAAAACAGCTCTGATTCTCGCTCATGTAATTGTGTTAATGGGGTCTACACTACGGTTAATGTATTGTGGGTCACCGTTAAACGTCCACCCCGTTCCCCCTTTATTGGTGAATGAGTCCTTGTATTTACTTTTCTTCTGTTCCGGGAAATAATTCCATGACAAGGAAATCCCTTCCTTTTGTGGATATAATCCTATTTCTTCTGTGTTCTCCGTGAACTGTTTCGGAATCCAACAATCTCCCATTCTGTTCCTATTTATCGGTATTTATTTATCTTCCAGCGGTCGTATGGGGGTTCCAGGATTAAGCCAAAAAAACACCACAAGAACAGCAATTGATCCATTCACTTAAGCTAAAATTGGAGAATAACTTATAAATTAAGAATTAATAAGTATATCTTGATAAAATATATCATAATATGTCACTTTGATATTGTTATTTGCTCTTTTAATATTCGTATTAATCACACAACCACAAATTTTCTACAAATTTTAAGAGATCCATCTCATTGTTTTGGAATCCGGCTTTTTCCCCCATAAAG
Organism: Necator americanus; assembly: GCF_031761385.1. Taxonomy (NCBI): domain Eukaryota; kingdom Metazoa; phylum Nematoda; class Chromadorea; order Rhabditida; family Ancylostomatidae; genus Necator; species Necator americanus. The sequence goes on from NC_087375.1 coordinate 8,430,313, forward strand.
ATTTTCCACTCCCTACCATAGCGTTTGTTTTAACATTTACTTCCGTTTTCCACGTAGTCTACGTGTTTCTGCCCTTAAAATCCATATTTTCGTATAATTAGTTAATTTTTTGCAAGTTCAAGCGCCAGCACAGATAAATGAAACAAATTTCTTCAGCAATTTCATCACAATCATCTTGTGTTCTTCCAGTTATTATTTCATTTCATTATTTCATTATTTTTTTGTTTTATTATTTTATTTCTTAGCAAGGTTTTAACGCTTAAATCCGACTGTGTCTTTAACTGTGAATTCAGCCAATTTAGCTGAAACGACGAAATCCCTGATAGAACTCCTTAAATTTAAGTAATATGGTAATACTGATTTTTAAAAGACATTTACTTTAAAAAAAAAGAATCAGTGAATTTTATATTTATAGTACTTACTAATTAAGAATTATAATTATACGAATATTTACAAGGATGTGTTTGTTGTTGTTGTTGTTTGTGTTTTTGTTTTGTGTTTTGCCAAAGTTTGATTATTTATTGATAATTAGAGCGTAAAAGTGTGTATTAGGTATGAGTAGAGGAGTTTCTGTGTTTGATTAGTTATTTAAGCGCAATTTTTTCTAAAACATTCAAGCAGATTTTTAGTTATCTCTTACTGATCGAAAAGTGATAATATTCTTATAAAATAATTAGTAGAGATTTCAAATTGTACGACTTGTTGGCCAAATCGTTACCACATTATTTTCTCAAGCTCCTACTCCCTCTTTACTTTCGTTTCTTTCGACATTTCTAGCTTTTTGTGCAGTGCTTTACCACACTTCATTTCAATAAAGTAATAGGGTAATACTGATTTTTAGAAGACATTTACTTTAAAAAAAAGAAAGATTTCAATAAAAGGAGGAGTGGACGAGTTGTCTAAACCTGAAACCAGTCTTCTTGCAGAAAGTCCGAGTTTACAGACGGATTTCCGGTTCTGGATGATCACTAAGATATTAAAAAACCTACTTTTCATCTGTATGAGGACCTACAGATTAAAGCTGAGCACTTTTTGTTATGATTTACAATATATTACTGTTTCTCCAAGACCAATATTTTATTTATTAAATGAAAAATTAATGAGATTTCATTTTCAGTTTGGTTTTTAAAGATAGTGAAAAGATGGCGAGTTAGGATTAGCAGGGAGTGACACATCGTAGCAAATACGGAAGACGACTCGTGACTGAATGTGGTTTATTTATTTATTTATTTCTTTATTACGCTCAATGATGAGCAAAAAGGATGTGGCAGGGAAGAGTACAACCAAGTACAGAAAAAGGCGGATGTGGCGCAGTCGGTTAAAGATCAGCTGTTGCCAGACCGTCGATGGTTCGAAACCGCCCCAGTGCCAACCAAACGCTTCATCCCTCACTGGTCGATAATTTGGCGCCGGTGACTTTATCTCGTCATCCTTTTTAATACAGAAAATACAAAGTGAAAAAGCAGCAAAAGAATGGAATGAGCAAGGATTAGTCCCGTGTACGATTCCGGTAGAAGGATGATTTTGTGATCAAACGGATCCAAAACTCTGGAGGTCAAGCTGTAAATCAACAGATTTTTCACTGTAGTATCGAGTTTGCGAAACGTTAGCCAATAAATTTATTTAACAACCTCGTGTACAGCTTATCAAACTCGATACTACATTCAACTATGCCGAGGTTCATTGAAAGTCGAACTTTTCAACAGATTTTTCACTGTTTTATTTTTTTTATCACTACAAAGTCATTCCTAAGAATCCCTCGAGAAATTCCGGACAACAAGGATAAAGACGATGTTCGATGTTTATCGGCCCCTCCCCCATGAATGGCAAAGGCATGCGGTGATAGTGGTCGTAGTGGTGGGGTTTATCACTTCTCGTCGTATCTGTTAATCGAATGACAGATCGTTAACGACTTCTCTTCGCCTCATAAGTATGTATAATCACCTTTTATCCACAATCCATTCTGGGACACATCGTTGGCGGCATCCTACTATCAGCAATCAGTTGAGTTTGGGCAGTTGAACCCACTGAATCCTAACAATCATACAACTAATAGGAAAAAATTCTCGTGAAAATTAGGTCATTTACTAGTATCTGCTAGAAAATCTCTCTTGCATCTGCTGAACATGTCAACTTTTTTTTCCTAATTGAAAAATCCAACAACACATGTGTTGACACGAGTCCATCGTCGTTTTTCGAGGATCATGAAAGATTCCGAGATTACATTCCATTCAAGGTTATCTATTGATCGCCGCTATTATTATTAATAATATTATTATTTTATTACTATTATTGTTTTATTATTATTTTATTATTACTATTATTTTATTTTTATTATTACTATTATTACTATTATTACTATTATTACTATTATTATTATTATTATTATTATTTTTGCGGAACGAAGGATGGATATCAAAGAGCACGAAGAATAGGAAAAGGACTTTCTGCGTTAAATCCATAGTGTTATACCAGCATCCAAGCTATTTCGTACCCGTTTCTATCGGAATGGTCCCGGGAAGATAATATTTATTTAATCATTCATTTATTTATTATATTATTGTTATTATTATTATTCAAGCTGTAGATTTAATAGAGTGTAGTCGTGGTAGTGGAGGGCGATTTATGCTAAATTATACTTCTATGCGTATAGCGATACACTGGGATTTTTGCTTTGTTTTAAAAATTATTCTAAAAAAATAATAATTGATATGGCGACTTACATAACAATATGATAACAATTGATAATTTCAATAGCTACATGTTTTTCCACCTTGGAATACATTTTTCAAAAAAAAAAACAGTATTCAAAGTTGATTTCTTGTTCATTCAACATTATAGTCACTCTTTTTCCTACTTTTAAAAGAGATTAAAAGATCTTTTCTCTCATTGCACCAAATTCGGTAGCCTTATCCCATGTGATATGGAAAAAACTCGAACTTCCATGATTTTCTTGGACTTTTCGATTATTTTTGACGCTATATAACCTATTAATGTCATTTTTTTTTTCAAAGAAAAAATTCCTACTGGTCCTTTTTTCTTAAATACTTAAATAATCTAGTAATAAACTGCTATTAGTTTTTAAGGAGAATAAAGCTATCGAGTTGTTTATTACGGTTACCTATGCGTCTTCAAATATTTCATCTGAGAAGTATAAACTACATTTGACCATCAAATCAATCAAGCAAGTTTTCCAAAAAAAAAACCTAAACAGAAACGGAACCGAATAGTGATGTGATTTTTTTTGTAGCGTACATAGCTGCTGTAATTGCTATAGTGCTGCGGTAATTCCGTACCGATATGAAACTTGTGTGTAATAAATAGGGATGACTTGTTTGACTGCTTTCACCTCCGTTATCCGTACAGGTTTCTCGGGCAGCGCGATTCGAAATCCTAGACCTACTAGCATATTCCTCCTGTAACATTTCTTATGTCACTCTCAATCATCCAAACTACTCGTTTTCTTACGCTTCGGTGCAAGTTCTCGCTCGTCGCTAACCATTAATAAGCGATTTTATTCGCATTTAACCAGTGATTCATTGTATTTATGTTTTTTCTTCTTATAATCTCGGATCTATGGTTTTATTCTTGCGATATACGTACGTACGACCGTAATCTATCGGTCTCAGTCGCGTAATCATAGGCGGGAATTGTTTGGCGGTTGGCGCGAAATCCCATCATGTCGAACGACGAGTCGGTCGGTCTGTCGGTCCGTCGCTCGCTCGCTCAGCCCGTTGATCCGTCCGTCTTGATGTCTGTCTATCGGTGTATATGCGTATGTATGTATGTGTGTATATGTGTTGTACCTGATATGTCGGTCATTGCGGATGATTCCCCAAGCGGCAGCGAATGTTGATTGCACTGATAATCTGCGCGTTCTTGTTCTTCCTCTCCTTCTTCATACGTACGTACGTACGATTTATTCGCTGCGGACATATTGCGGTGACGGCGACCTTGTAGTCGCCGTCGACCACCACCACCACCATCACTGGAGCAAACCCCAGGCTCTCCTCCTGCTCTCCTCCCTTCTCCTTCATCCTGAACCCTCCTCCTCCCGCTGCTCCCCGCAACAATCGCTCATCAAAACTTCGACCGAGTTAGCAAAAGTTCATCTGTTGTCGCGCGGCCGGCGCAATACCCTCGCTCCGCTCCTCCTCCTCCTCCTCCCATCTGTCTTCTAGGTCTTCATCGTCATCGTCGAAACTGTAATTAGGTCATCATACACGTCCCATTTTCATTGTTTTCGTATTTTTCGTATTCGCCTTTACAGCTTTCCATTGTGAATTACAGCTCCTTATCTATACGTTAAGAGTTTCAAGTGTACTGTAATCTATTCTTTTTCGGAGAGCACCTGTTCTTCGGGAAGTTTCTTCCTTTCACAAGAACTCGTCCAGTCCTTAGCGGCAAGATTTTCCTCTAAGTAAATTAGTATTGTTATTTTGTTGTTGACTAATTGTCTAGCTGAGTCTTTTAGCCCGTAAACTTTGGTTTTACTCCATCAGCGAAAAAAAAAACTTCAATACCCTGCTTCTCGTAAGAAATTACCTTATTAGCCTAATTCTCGTTAGAAACTCAGTTAAATTGAGAAGTTACTGGAAAAAAGTTACTGTAAATATGGCTTTTCTGCTTGGATTTGAAAACCAGAGAAGTTGCTTGTTCGTTTCACTGCTTTTCAAATCGAAACAAAAACTATTTCCAGCAATTTCTCGAATTAACTTATTAATTTTAATTTCTTATGAGATTCAATAGGGTAATCGTTGATTATGGACTGCATGTTATAGATTTCATACTGGTATCAAAATAGGAGGTTCTGCTGATCTTCGAGCAAATTCTACTCTGTACTTATTGACAATACTGGATTTTTTCTAGAACACTCATTCGGGTTTCCCTTAAATGAGAGCTAATCAGATAAAATTCCCAAGTAAAAACGATATAGTTTCTTTAAAAATAGTGAGAAACTAATTCCAACCTCATTTTGCTGAAAAAAATTAATCTTCAGTTTATTTATGACAGTGCCCATATCTTAATTTAAAAATTAAAAAATTAAATCTTATTCAAATTGCTATAATAAAAACAATGACGTTTCTTCTTCTTCTGAAATTTCTTCTCTTCTAACTTGTTAAATTTTTATTTAATATCTATTTTTAAAAACGTAGAATGATCAATAGGATTTCCGCTAGCTGAGATTAACATATTTCAGACAATCCCCATTCCGCATTCTTGACCTCCTCATCCTTATATTTAAGGTGTTTAGAAACATCCCGCTAAGAATCGCAAAAGTTTCAGAACGAAAAAGCTTCAAGGTCAGCATCATCGGGACGAGTTTCAGTTGAGTGAATAGTTGTTTTTTTTTAATTTAGACCCATGATTTTATCCAACGCGCCTCTTCTCCTCATTCTGGACCTACTTTTTTATTTTAAATTTTAGAGACAACGCGGGTAAAGTAAAATCGTGGGTCTAAATCAAAAGCGATCATTCACTCCAACTGAAACTCGTCGTTGTGATGACCTTGAACTGTCAGTTGACTAACCTTTCCATGCTGAAACTTTTGGGATTCTTAGGAAAACGTCCCTAAACAGGTAAGATATAAATGTATCGGCGTTTCCTTATTGTCTGACACTCCATCAAAATGAAATAAAAAAATAAAATGAAGTAAAAATAGATAATAAATAAATAATAAATAGAATAATAATAAATAAAAATAGATAATAAATAGAAACAAATTTTGTTAACATAACAAAAAAAAACAAAATTTATTATAACAAAAAGTGTCAGTGTGATAACAAAAAAATTTTGCGCGGTAATTGTTCGAAGGGGCATTTCTCAAGCCAAGAACAAAGAAACTGCATTTTATCTGTATTTTCAATTTAGATAATTTAATTGAATTAATTTTTAACCATACTCTAACCCTAGCTACTAAAGAAGTGGCTTAAACATGAGATTCTTTCGAATGGACCGCAAAAAAAAGGGGTACTCGTTCAGGAATGATTTCAAACGAGAGAAATTTTTGAAGTTGTAAAGCACATGACTTACTTCGAGAAAAATTGAACTAATTTTTCCTTTGATTAAGTTCTAAAGCACTTAACTTACTTCATTCACTTTTACTTTAGAGTAGAAAACTTTGTTGTTATCAAAAAAAAAGAAATTCTTCGGCTTAACTGTGTTCTCAGTCCTGAGGAGTTCACTTCTCAGCTTTAGCACTCCTCTCCGCGTTAACTGTCCACAAAATCTAAGCTACGATCGTTCTTACTACGTTTTTAGCGCGCAAAATTTAGCATTCAAGGACATTTTCCTATCGGGACTAAGGAATCAGATGTGAAAGATGGGTGGGTACTCGAGTTGAACTCTCTGCTGAGCGACCTTGCTGGGGAGGATTTTCTAAGTGGGACCACATATTTCTACCTATATTTATATAAGTGCGCATCTTTTACTGGCCACTTTACGATACATTTTCGAGGAGAAAAAACGCTCATCTCGTTCCCTTCGCTTTATTTCGACGCTATTCATCCTTCGCCTAAATACGAAAGATCTTATCGTGACGAGACCCGTCCGTATGTGTGTGGTCTAACTATGCGGTCAGTCATTGCTTTCTTAGATTTTTTGTATCGATCAACTCCACAAACGACTGTATGTAGGATTTGAATGGATTTCATTCGTTCACTTCTTTTTTTTTCTTTTTTTTTTAGCTCCTCCACTTTTATTTTTAGCCCCATATAAGGAAAACAAAAGACTTGATAATTCTGGAAAACCACCCTACGATGATGTGAAAATATCAGGAACATGACAGAGAAAATTTTCAAATTCATTTTTGTCAGAATAAAATATCCTTTTGACAAAATTCAACAATCTTAAAACATTTTCTTGTACACAGCTGGGACGGCTAAAAATTTTCCAATAAAGGATCGTAATATATGTTTTGCCAGGATTTTCTCCAATAAACGTGTGCAGCGAGGAGTTTTTTTTCAGTAAAATTCTTATATACTTTAAAAATATCTATCCATACTATCTTATATACTTATACAAATGTACTTAATTCTGTTGTATTAAACAATTATTTTTTGTTGTTCATAATTCTTAAAAAAAAACAAGTAGTCGCTCTTTTCAAAAATCCTAAGATTCCTCAATTTTTACTCACAGATACATGATAATTTTCCCTCGAGTGGTCCTCAAACGATTATTTGTTGCTTTGGGCTTGGAGAAGACACAGAGAAATCTAAGAGAATTTGTATTTTTTGTTTTAATATTAAATATTTGAACAATTCAAATATTTTAAATAAATTGACTAATATTCATTCCTTGCCCCTTACTCTGGGCACGCCTTTGAGCGTAAAAAACAAATAAATAAATAATAATTAAACATCACAAATTCAACACACACACAGCGCTGAGGTTTCAAGAAGATAGGACCCAGTGATGTGAGGAAAATTTTCCAGCAGAATTCCAAGTTTTATTTTCCCGTCAGTCGGGATTTTTTTCACGTAAGAAATAGAACGAACTCCCGTAAATAGATCATTTCGTCGGGAACGGTAACTGCGTTGAACTGGTGAAACGCTATCAATCTCCGAGCCACTACGAAGGGAACAAATCAAAAGAACGAGCACTTCTTCTCACCATCGCTCGGCGCGTTACTGAGAAGTGTTAGTGTTGGAAAAACTTTTCAGAGGTGAGAACATAGTTCTGGGAAAAAAAATCTTTCAACAACAAAATTTGCAAACTACCGTCGTTTTGAAACAAAATGAAACTGGTTACGTGAACCAGTTTCATTTTGTTGCAAATGAAAAGGCATAGTTTTTTTTTGTTGTTGAAGAAAATTTTCTCCGAATTTTCCTTCGGAATTTTCTTCGCTACTCCTTAACACCCGAAAGACAATGAAATAATGACTTTGTGTCTGGATTCGACCTAATTACGCACATTCCCCTAATGGAATCGCTAAATACGCGAAGGTGATACGGTTTTCATTTGTGACACCTGACTGTCTTCTCCATCTTAAGGTGTTATTATTTTCATTCATTAATTTTTTCCCGGAATTTTTATAATTTGCTCTAATCTCCGTAAAATTAAATTAAATTCAGATAAAAAGTCACAGATTGATTGCTAGAAAACCTGAAAAATTCGAATTAACCGCGATACTGGGTGAAGTTTGGAGAAATTTTGCGAATTTTTGTCGCCGCCTTTTCCAAGATAATCTCAGTTCAAAAATCAGAGTTGAGCTGAAAGGTGTTAATCCCTAAACGTCAAGGACGTCTTTGTGCGAATTTTGCGGCTATGTGAATTCATGCGAAACGTACTCGTTTCGTGAAAAATACTGTACCCGTCGAAGACCTTCGCACAAGATTTCCTCTAATGCTATCGATTTCGCCGTCGAAAGTTCAAAAAGGGGTTTTTCGCGCTTACCTTTTTCTATTTTGTATGTGAACACTTTCAACACATCTTTTTCCTGTTTTCTTCGACAGCCTCTCGTGAAGTCTTGAGAATCATTCGAATTTGCTTCTCTCTCTGGATGAGGAGGGAGCTATTCTTCCTCATCGAGGGAGAGGAGATATTTTTTTTGGTTTTCTGCTAGTTAACAAAAAATTGCGCGGATTGTAGTGGTTACAACTACGCGGGAAAGTACGCGTTGACCTCACCGCGACGATAGGTTTCTAGGCGAGGACATTAGGTTGTTACGATTCTTGTAAAGCTGTAGGATTTTCACTATGTTTCAGATGAAGCGACTTGAACTAAGTTATGAATTTATTTATTCAAAAAGGGTATAAGATAAGCTTTCCAATAATTTATAACAATTCGTACAGAAGACTTACTTCATTGGTATAAAATAGTATCGAAGCTCATGGAAAAAAAACCAGCATTTTTTTTTTTGCATCAAGTTATTTTTGTCATGCACCTAAGTAAAAATCTAATCTTTTGATTAGTACTCACACTAAAGAGTTACGTTAATCGTAGAATTCAAAATTATCCTATTTTTTGTCCCATCGTTCTCTAACTTGTTGGTAAAATATTTACTTGTATGTGAGTGCCACTCGTTTTGGCAAATTCGTTTTTAATTCCATAAAACTGGGCAAATTTTTAGATTCTTCACTACTTTGAAAAAGATGTAGGAAAAAAGCACTGTTCTCCTTTGCCAATAGTAATTTTGGTATTTGAAAAAGAGGAAAGAGGAAAATCAGATCGAATAAGAGGCGTACATGGCGCGTCCATCTATGTAGGCATATACACATCTAGAGGTAACCTTAATGCAAAATTGCAAAATAATTTAATGTTGTTAATAAAAGAAAAAAAAACCGAATATTAAATGGTGACATTACGAGAGCAAGAAATTCTGGCAATATTCTGATTAGTGACAATAAATAAAACAAATAATAATAGCAAGTTGCAAAATAGACTAATGCAAAATTGCAAAATAATTTAATGTTATTAATAAAAGAAAAAAATACCGAATATTAAATGGTGACGTTACTAAGGAATAATGACATTTCTTTGAAGAAAATATTCAGAAAGTAAATATGATGATTTGAAAATTGAAATTAAATGCCATTCGAGCAGTATCCACAGTAATTCCTCTAATTATATAGCAGTGGAAAATTTCGGCATTGCTTGAATCATGGCATTGGGATTCTTTTTTGTTCGTTCCAGATGGAACGGAGATTGTTAAATTTATTTTGTTTTATTTATTCTTATTCTTTTTTATTTTCTTCGGATCTCCCTTTCCTTTCATATGCATTCCTGTTTCAAAAATCAAAAATGTTCCCTGGTTCAGTAAACTAAAAGTACCATGGATTATAGAGAAGAGTATCCAGTCCACCATATTTTTCCCCATCTCCAATGTGGGGAGTAGTTCTTTATACATAAACGGTTGGAGCAAAATGATCGTATGTTATGGATGAATAACTACAGACGACTAGTTCTGTCTGTAAATGCGGAAGATTTGTGCGATCCTATGAAAAGTTACTATATGGGACAATAGAAATATTCAGATGTTGAATTGAGTTGACTGCAAACTGGTAGATGATGTTGATATGAAGATTTATGTACATATGGTTACGGTATAACTCTTACTGTACTTTTGAATAGTAATAGAATCCGGCGGTTCTGGGGTGAAAAAAAACTACGAACACCATTTTTCTCCTTTAATCCCGCTTGGGACGTGGATCCAGCTCTGAAGTTCAACTTTGCACTGATTCTACCCGTCATCACGTAATAAAATACAATAAATATACAAATAGTAATAAATAATAATAAATATGCAATAAATAAAATACACTAAATAAATAATAAAAAAGTAATGTACGTAATAAAAATTTACCTCTTTATTTTAAAGTAGTCTATGATAAAGGTGGAGATTAGTTCGGTGATCAACATTTATTTATCTAGTATATTTATTTTTATATTTATTTATATATTAGTATGTTTCATTTTATATTTCATTTATATTTTATCTATATTTCATCATTTCATTTTATTAGTATATTATATTTTGGGGGGGGGGGGGTGGGGCCAAAGGGGGGAGGGTGGAACCCCCCCCCGGCCCCAAAAACCCTTTCCCCCCCCCGGGGCTAAAAAAATAAAAAAAAAGTTTGGGGGGAAAAAAAAAAAAAAAAATGGTTTTTTTGTTTTTTCCCCCAAAAAAAAAAAAAAAAAAAAAAACCCAAAAAACAAAAAAAAAAAAAATTCAAAAAAAAAGGCCCAAGTGGATTGATACGCCAGTGACTTTTACTTTACTTTATTTTAGTATGTTTATATTTATTTATGTATATATGTATTTATTTATTCAGTACATTTATACTTGGTGGGATAAATAGGATAAAAATACGGATAAACTATAAAGAATAAAATATTATATAAGAAATAAAATAAAACATAATATACCTAAAAACATAATATAAATGCAAATAATATGGAAAGAAAACCATCGTTACCTTCTTTTTCAAAAAGTTAAGGTCCCATAGAATTGATTTATTTATTGGCGCAAATTCATTGCAGCAGTAGATCAGTAGATGGTAGATGCGCACCTATCATATAAATTTTTTGGAATTTGTAAATTTATATATTACTTGTTAGAATATTTAGATGCATTTATAAATATTAATCAATTAACATTTAATTTGTCTGTTTTTATTTATATTTATTTGATATTATTTATATTTTTTAGCTTGATTTTTTGCAGCGGTAGATCATTATGCGCCTTTTTGATATATGTAGACATTTTTTAGGACGGAACAATTTTTTTTGAAACGGGTGGATATGTGAGTGCATTTCTGCGCACATTTATTCACAGAACATAAGTGAATGATATTGGATGCCGATTCAGTTGTAGAAGAATCATGGATTGTTGCGAATTATTTTATTTACGTTCTATCAGTACCTCTTTTTTGCAAACAATAACAATAAACATTCTTGGAATGGTTGTGAGTAGCAATACCAATACTCAGAAATGTTCTCATATGTCATTTCTTTAGTTCTTCCGAACTTTTTCGGGTTTTTTTCCTGGATAGGCTACTTGGGCAATATTTCTAACGCACTTAATGCTTAATCAGAATGCTCCTGATCCTTCGGCTCCTCTCATCTTTGTGAACGAGTGACATAACCTGATTTAGAGACTCAAAAAGAAAAAAATAAAGTTAGAATAAACTCTTAATGCATTTTTAACGCGCGCACACAGAACATCACTATCCTTCTGTACACATGGAAAAATCCAGGAAACTGTAGCGGTATCACTGAATCGTTCGAAACTCCTCGCAGACCGCATTAATCTTAGCGCTGCTGTTCCTCTCCGGAATGATCTTCGTCCTCATGCGATCATTGTCCGTGTTGTAATTATTCCCACCGCTTCGAGAGCTCTGGAGCCACCTATTACACCTATTATAATTGTTATGATTATTAATTTGATATTTTCTATGAATTAGTTACGAATAGACGGTTACTGTAGCTTTTTAATGTTTTCGAATTTCCGACTATTTGGTGTGGCGTATTTGCAAAAACATGTGCGTCAGCGAGACTTGAACCATATTCCTAATTCCTTGAAAATCAGGAAATCTCCACTGAACTATTCAAGAATCGCTTATGTGAAACGCTATAGCGTTTCTTTCAATTCAAAGGAATATTTAAAATTGGATTTTGGAGCCAAGTTACTAATTATTAAAATATAAAACAAAAATTAGTATGAATTGTGTTATAGCAAGAAACAATTCCTGAGTTTCAGAAGCTTTAAAAATTTCTCTCTCCTCCCAAAATGATTGCCCAAAAACCGTATCTTCCAGAAATCTCTGCAGTAACATCGGAAAAAAAACGATTTGGGACGGTTCTTCTGTCATCTCTTCGCATTTTTGACCGAAGAGAAGCGGAACGAATTTAAGTGTATCCACGAATTTATCGTTTCCCATTTAACTTGAGAATTTATCGTCTTCCTAAGTTGCGCAAAACTTAGGCCCACTTCGACAATAAAATCCTTGACCTATGTTATGTTTTGTTACATCTATCGTTCAGAGTTTTTCTCAATCCTCGTGTCAATCGGTGGTTACAGTAATAATTAGGGCACATTTTTCAGTTTTTTTCTAACTACTATGCCGCTTCCGCATAAAATGTTTAACTTCGTCCACTTAGCATCTACCATGTAGGATGTATTGATTTCTTCGACATTGTTGCACTCATACTCGCCAGGATCTTATCTGACTACAGATCTCACGCCTAAAAAAATTCTTGCTTTGTCGTACAAGACACCAAGCAGTATCAGACTCTTCAAGATCCACTTTATCCAAATGCATCAGTTTTGCTATACTTAAAATTGTTATACAAATGTCTACCTTTAAAAACAGTCAGCTGGTGGAGTTTGTTTATGTCTAGGGACCAGTTCTCGCTTCATTTTTTTCTTTAGAGAATTAAGAAAAATGGCTAGGTTGTACTTCAACTAATATTGATTTTGGAAAATATCAGAGAGTTCCACGTTACGTGCTACTGTAGCTACTCAGCACTCATTTTCTGCCGAGCAACCGCGACGCATCCGCCGTAATTTTTTCCTTGTGTCTTTCTATTTGTCTTAATGTCTGTCTTCTTACACAGTCATCACTGTAAACCTATTTCTACCCGTTCGTCTGTCTTTTTCTGTTCGTCTGTCCATCTGACACCTCCGCTATTTGGACATGAATAATGTCGTTGCTCGCGTCGCGGTCGTCCGGCGCAGCGCAGAGTGTCGACATGAGTAATGAAACATCAAAGTATAGAATTATAGTTAGTCCACTTATCGTAAATTTTTCTCCAATAACTACCTTTGACCAATAGGCCGATGTCTTCCTGATCCCCTGTAGCAAAAAAAAAAAACTAAATGAAAATTTGCGAACAGCTCGAAAGTTTTGATTTTTAGGCCTGCGGCTTTTCTCTCAAAAACTCACACACTGGTGCGCTCACCAATGCTTTAAATTAGTCATTTTCAAAAATTCGATAATTCGATAGAATTCGATGTCGGTCTAAACATTTACTCGCTCCATCGCTAACAAATAAATCTATTAATTCAGTAGTCAATTAAGTCGACCTGAATTCCGTCTCTAATGGAAACGTGGAAATTTTTCCTTAAAGACTGCATGGATGAAAATAGAAAAAGCTGATTCTCGTTTAGGAAATTTGAAACGAGAGCAACCTTAAGCAATCTTTGGAATCATTTCCACTTAGGAGATAAAAATGAGGTTTTATTCGCTAGTTACCAGTCCTTTTCCTCAATACGAAACTTACTGGAAGCAGAAAATTCGAGAAAAATATATAAGTTACGAAAAAATATTTTAAAAAAATACACGTGACTGTTTCCGTAAGAACCACGTTGTTCTTCATGGGCTTTTCATTCTCACTGAACGATTGAAAGTGATTGATTTCTCCTTATTTTCATCCCTAACCAACGTTTCGATCGTTGATGCTGTTTTTTTTTCTTCTGGATCACGCTGACCTCCGCATTGAACGTCGATCGCGAACGATGAGGCTTTTTGTTGTTCGTCTCTTTGGCCCGTTGCGCATGCGGAAAGCATCGTGGCGCGCAGAAAAACCGTCGCCGTCACGCGTCCCACGCGAATCAAAATACCAGCGATCGTTCAGGACGGTCGCCTTGTGTGCGGGATGCGGGAGACAACGACGACGATCCGAACAACCACAACATTCTGGCTTCTTGCCGTTCAACCCGCTATTATTATGGCTGACACTTGTTTAAGGTGAGTTCGTTTATTCTATTAATCTCTAAATATTTTTTAATAATTGCCCATTCTCGACTGTCTTTGAATCTCGGCATGTTGAATCGTAGTTTTAATTGATTTTAATTATTTTTTTAAAATAAAGTTTACGAAGTAGTAGTGCTAAGTCACACAGGAGTTTTTATCAATTGATCAACATCTGTACAAGGTGATCAAGGAAAATCCGGACGTTTTAAAAAAAAATTCTAATGATTTTTAAAAAGTAGAATGCAAAATCACAGAGGTTTTATCAGTTGATCAAAACCTGTACACGGTGATTAGAGAAAGCCTCGACGTTTTTTTTCGAAATAATTTTAATAAGTTCTAAAAATTAAAATCACAAAGAAATATAGTTGATCAAGACCTATATCATGTACATTTACGAAATCTGAACATTTTCCGCCGCACCTCTAGGAAAATCCATGTTTCCGATGCAGTACTCACACTGACAAGCCCTAATGACTTAATCTAATTAGCACGCGCATCGAATGACTGGCTTTGTACACCTGTTGTGGAAAATCTCCGGAAAATTCCATCACTATCTCACCTATTGATACAAGTTTTTGTATGGATTTAATCGGAAACGTCAAAGGAGATAACGAAAATTCAGAAAATGAAACGAATTAGAATTAGTGGCAAGGGTGAAAGTTGTGCAGCTAAGAAATGCCCACCTCTCTCCCCTAAGGCGTTAATCAATCCGCTTGGGACGCACCCCCACGTTCTTAAATTCAGAATCGTTTGAGGTTTACGAACGTGTAACTGACCTATAGAATGACCTGCGGGGGCTAGTCGACGTGTCAAGTCAGTGTTTTTATCCTCCCAGACAAGTCTGGTACCAATTTATCGACCCCGGGGGGATGAAAGGCTTGGTGAGCACTAGGGCGGGTTCGAACCACCGATCATGTAGGCAGCGGAGCCTCTAACCGACTGCGCTACACCAGGACCAATATGGGGTCAGCATAACTTAAACGGAGAATCTAGGGCAATTATTAAGCGGTTCGGCTACGACTATGCGGTCGACGGATCGAAACTGCACGAGAGCCAACTACTCTCATCCATCTGTGATCAAAAAATTGATCCCGAACTTGTCTGGAAGAATTAAAGCACAAACTCGACGCATCGATTCGCCTCTGTAAGGTATTGTAAGGCCGCACACGCGTTCATAGACCTCAAACGACTATGACTGAAGTCGTACGCGTAGGCGCGTCCCATAGGTATAAACATCTTCACCTCATACCTACTGTACTACGACTACTTACGTACGATTGCAGTCGGATATCCAAATTATGAGACTGTTAACCTATGTTCAGCCGAACAGTAGGAACGAGGAGAACACTCTCCTTAACTGTACGGTACTCCTATTTTCAAATCTACCCTTATATTTCTGATGCGGATTTTAAAATTCGTAAAAGGTCCTGAAGGCCGTGATTTTGATTTCATTCCTCAAAGACTTTGCTATATATAAATATATATGCTATATATAACTACATTTTTGTTTCAGACTCATATGAGCCAAATAAGGAGAGAGAAAAAGAGGGAAACTCGGTGAAATGTTTTGTTTTCGAATTTTTTGATCATAACAGGACAGTGACCTATAAAAAAGGCAAAAAGACCTGACTAAGACAGAGATTAAGAGGTGAGGGTTTATACTATAAGTAGATGACTCGATGAGTAGATCGTATTAGGATCCAATTGATGGCGATTGCATAGAAACCACAAATCGTTGTGTTTCAAATAGTGAGTGATATAACATAGTGACATCGATCGACATAGATTTATTTCATCGTTAAGATCAAATATTCCTGGTCTACCTTACCATTGTTTACTTATTTCGTAGTTTTAGTAGATCGTAGTTTCAGTTACAGCATGTATACTATACAATTTGAAGAACTTTTTGGAAAAATTACTTTTCGAGGAAAGTTTTCAAGGAAATTAGAACAAATTCAAAATGATTTACACGCATTTATTTCATGTCCTTGACAGCAATTGTTCAGACCTCCTTAGAGAGAATACACAGAAATTTGTTTGATATTTCAATGTGATGTCGTCGGGAACGGACCAGAGCATAGGAACTAACTATTTGAATTGTCTCCAATTTTTTTCTCGTTCTAAAACCTTCCAAATTTTCAAAATTATCTAAAAAAAAACGAGTGGAATCCTTGTGAGTTGTCCGTTGAGGATTCTAAACCGAGGCACCATCTTACATTGTAGTTTCGTGTTTATGGAACATGGGGGAAGATGCAGATCTGGCAGATTTTTCTTTTTTTTTTGCTCAATTTTTTCCTCACGAATAATTTTTCTATATTCAACACCACGTTACATATTCACGATCTTTTTTTTCAGTCAACCTCAACTAGTCGGCGTTGTATTCGGCTCTGTTGGTGCTACATTAGCCATATGTATAGGGATTGCAACCGTTTTCTGGATAGTTTTAAGGAGAAGCGGTAAGTTCACTTAAGAGGAGCACAGACGCAAAATTATTAACGAATTTTTTGCTTATTTTAAATTATTTTGCTTCGGTTAACGTGTCCGTATTGTCGATTCAGCTTTTTTTATATTTTCAATTTTTGTCTTTTTCTCCATTAAGGCTGAAAGAAGAGGAGAATAAAATCATTACTGTATTATTATTATAATTACTATTATTATTATTTTTATTTTTATTGTATTTTATAAGTATGTATGATCATTTGCAAATTTTGTTCTTCCCTTTATTAATACTGAAAGAAGAGAAAAGTAGTTATTAATGTATAATTATGTTATATAGTTATGTCAGGATTCAAGATCCAAAGCGAATTTTGCAATTTCTTAAGCGCTATGATCTGGAGAAGTGTCATTCCATTTAACTTCCCTTTAACTTACTGTAATGGTAAATTAAATGGAAAAAAGTCAGGAATGGTACTGTAAAATCCCTCAATCCCTTAAGTTCTACGACCATATGAGCTTTTTCTAAAGGTTTTTTTTTTAATTTTGAAAGTACAAAGCCTAGACGAGGTGCTTCAGGAATGCTTCAGGAATTTTTTCTTTAATTTTGAAAGTACAAAGCTTAGACGAGGTGCTTTTGTGCTTAAGGAGTTCAAGCACTCAGAAAGGAGCGCACTGTTGTTTTTTTCTGCGAAGCTCACTCTACCAAGAGATGCTTTAATAGAAACCCTGAATTACTTTTTCTCGTTTTTTCAGAATTCTTAAGGGAAAAATCCATGAATAGTAGTGGTTATTACACCATACATAAGATAGTTGAAAAAGGTCCAAATCTCAGTTTAAAAAAGTATTCTATCCAAATGTTTACCCATCAAAAATAGACAATTTGCGACAGAAAAAGCAATTTGTTATTTGTTTCTTCGAGGATTGACAAGTTGTGAAAGTGCGATCATATTATGTTATTTATCTCAGCAATTTTTCCAGAAAACTCTACAAAAACTGTCGAGACAGGTATGACAAATGGTTTGTGTGACATTGAAGGAAAAAATTGTGGAACTCAAGCGAAAGTTTCACAACGTGACCAGGTTTGTAATTCCTGGAACATTTTTTCCTTATTTTTCCTTTCTAGCATTTTCATGCTGTAACTACATCTTTTATTTAGGTGACAATGATCGATTCCTTTAAATTACCAAGGAAACTTCTCGACACCGGTACACAAAAATCATTTTCCGTTGAAAATGTGAACGAGGTGAGTTCTTGCGAAGCGTTTAGGACAGTTACTGTACAGGGTAACAAAACTGACTGTAGAGGATTTTATGTTGGTCTTTTTTTTGAAGAGGAGGATGCTGGTCGAAGAAAAGGGTGGCCCTAAAGCGTGTAAACGTGGCCTTCGAAGAATTGTTTGAAAAAATCGGGTGTTAGAAGAATTTTGCCCAAAAATGACGATTAAAACAGCAGATTATGATTTATTTAATTTTATTTATGATTTATTTACGAATTCTTCAAAAACCGTACAAAAATCATGAAAAAAATATTGGGCCAATCACGATCAACTCTCCACTCCCCCTCGCCCTTTTTAACCAATCAGACCAATTACAGGCTAGTGGAAAAGTGGGCGTGCAACTAAAAAGTGAGAACGCTGGAGGGTTTGGTATGACTATTCAAGGAAACATGAACGAAGGTATTTATGTAAAAGAAATTGCACCAATGGGTGCAGCTGACCAAACTGGAAATATCCTTCCTGGTAAGGAAAACCACACAACATCCATCGTCCTACAAGGATCAGTCCCAGAAATTTTCAGGAGATCGCATCAAAACGTTAACAATTTGTTTCGATAATATGGTATATGAGGATGCGTTGACGTTATTGAGCTATGCCTCACCGTATCGAGTTAAATTCGAACTTGAACGAAAAATTGAGACACCTCCACCAATGGATGGTGAAGCAAGTCAGTGTTATTATAACTTCGTTTATTTTACAAGTATAAAAACCTAAAACCTTTGGTTTATTCTATTTATTCTTTCATTTTATCGTTTTACTTTTAGCAAATGCTCGAATTCATCCATTGTTCAGAAGTAACACGCTCACTCATATACAGTTCAATCCTACAAGGTAAGCTATAGTCGATTTTTTGAGTGAATACAAGCTCTTACACTTATGTTGCACCGAGCGACCGCGACGCGTTCAAAGCAATTTCACTTGCGCGGCGAAAACTCCGCTTCGGGGCGCCAAAGTCTCGCATGCTGAACGATCGTCTGGAGCAATACAAGATCCGGCGCTTATATTCACAATTCAACTCCAGGTGGAATTTCCATCAATCAGATTGGGTGTTCCAGTCTAGGGACCAGTTTTCGCCGCCCGCTCCATTTGAATTCACTTGTTGAGCTCAATTTCTAAACTCACGGCTGATTGTTACTATCATTTAAAAATCGTGTGCTTCATCTTGCAGAATTCTTATATTGTGTTCAAAACTACAACTAAAAAAATTTATTTCGTACTGTTTATTTATTATTTGTTTTTTATTGGTTATGTTATTATGTATGTATTTATATTATTATGTTATATTGCGCTACAAATTTATGATTTCATTATGTAGGATTTTTATAGTAATCATCACTCCTTTTACAGCAGAGCCTCCTCCAGAGCCTCATCAGCTGAGACGACAGAAAAAATCGAAAAACCAAGTTCACCCGAGAGTGATGAGAAACTTACGAAAACGTCAGTTGAGAACTCTCGAAAAAGTGACGACATAGAGATGGTGGAACAGAAATCGGAACAAACGAACGTTATGAACACACCCTCACCTGAACCTTTGCTCACAAAAGTGATCAGTGAAGTGGCTGACAGTACTACCATAGGTAAGCGTACGGTACTCTCTTTGCAGAGAGCCTTCACCGCTTCCTGTATGAATCCTTTATTTTTGATTTTTTTTTATTTTCTCCAAATTTTCCCTTACTTTCGTAGATACGGATATGTCAAAAATGGAAAGCAGTGATTACGCATCGGATAACACATCTGAATATCGTGAAAGTGAATCTGATTACGGTAACGGTAGTCAACTGATGTTGTCACCGCAACATTCACAGCATACAATTAGTGATCGAATGGAGGTGAACCATTTCTACGGGAAAAAAGGAGAACATCAACATCAATTTCTTGGATTTTAGATCACTGACGTAATTGCGGACAAGCCAATGACATCTCCAACATCTCTTCCACCCAAAGTTGAATACTGTAAAGCTCTACCGCCAAAGTCAAAGCCGATCACTTCACGGGTAAGAGTTCGAAAAGAAAACTGTACAAGTAGCGCGCGTTGTTGAATCACTGCTCCATACCTTCGCTTTGTTTATAAATACTGCCAAAATCCATCAAGCGAGACCAGATAAGCCTATTTGTGTCTGGGGACCAGTCTTCGCTCCGCTCCTTTAGGTTGTTTTCGGGAGTTACTAGTGTAAATTTGAACGAACACAGACATAGAGAAGAATCACCGTCCAAAATGCTGCGAGAGTTCTTCCTCGTGATGCTCGGACGTCGATACTTATGTTGCACCCAAAGACCGCAACGCCCTGGCCACGATTCCATTCTCTTTGCTGCGTTTTGTCATTCTGACTCACAGTTACAGCGGCGTTGTTAAATTACTGTAAGAAAAGTTCGCCTCACTTATAATACCTACCGAATTTCCGCCAAAGCAGATCAACTAGGACTAGCCCTGTCCGGGGACCAGTTCTCGCCGCCATCGTTCTGTTTCTGCTTTATTGGACAGTTTCAACTGTGAGTTTAAATGAAGACAGAGACAGAACAGCACAGAAACAAATCGAAAGCGCTTTGAGAACATCAACTTGCGGTGTTCGATCGTCGATATCCATGTTGCACTCAGGGACCGCGATGCGTTGGCCGCAATTCCGTTTCCTTTGTTGCATTTTGTCGATTTGACTCACAGGCCTGTTCGAGGACAAAGCGTCTGAACCGGATGTCACGGTTTTCTGGTGTAACTCAGATATCTACCCCCTTTTTAGTTAAAGACAACTTTTATGCCTTAATGACTTCATTAGGCTTCCATAGCCTAGTCATAAATAAGTAAAAATGCCTGCAGGCTTTTTCGTGAAAAGTAGAATTTCATTTTCGACAATTTTTCAAAAAATGTTTTCCTTTCAGTCACCATCACCAAAGGTGAAACTCACGTCAAAATCTCCTTCTCCAGTGCCACCAATCAAGGAAGAAATCCATGAACAAAAAGAAACGATAACCTCACCGAAAAGAACGTCGCCAATCAGTAAAATTGTGAGTTTTTACCGATACCCGGCCAATATTCGCCCCCTGCCTGTCTTTTAACTCGGTGGTCGTTCCAGCCATCTGGACCTACGCAACGAATTGTGGCGGATTCTTCGCAAGGACCGCCTGAATTTATCGAAGCGAAGACATCGCGTATTCCAAAGCGAACAGATAGCGTGAAAACGCCTATCATCGAACGTAAACTACCACAACTTCCAAAATCTGTCACTCAGCGGAGTCACAGCACTGAGGACAAGGTATCTTCCTTTGTAATGGCTGCAGCATTTGTTCATAAAAATATTATTTTAATTTTCTGAGAATTATATGTTACTCAATTTTCTTTTTGAAAATTACAGGAACGTGGCGACGTTTGGAGTAGACTTTATATGGATAAGAAGGCGAATTTAAGAAAAACTCGTGAAATGAGTGTAGTAACCAGATCAGTAACTGGAGAACAGGAGATCACATCGACGATCACCTCACCGTTACAATCTCCGAAACCAAATCGAACCTCAGCAGCTGAGCTTAGGTGAGAAATTTCCGGCTATCATACTTGATTTCTTGAAAATTCACTTGAAAATCTCACTTTTTTAGCTTCTTTACCGACTAGATTGACAACGAAGTGCAGACTTGTCCAGAGCCTTTTGAAAATTTCATTTTTTTTTTTAATTGGATTGGATATTATTGAAGCCGAATATTGAATTTTACTGAATATTGATTTTTAATTTATTGTAAGCTCCGAAAATTTTTGCTCGTCAAGCGTGGCAGCGTGGGTACTTATGTTGCACCGGGAGACCGCGACGCGTTTACCGCAACTCTACCCATATTTGCCCATGACTCAAGCACTGCATCTAAGATTAACTTTTAAAAAATTCGTCCACAAATTTATGAAAGATTTTAAAATTAGAATTTTTAATTCAATTAAAAAAGAAATATCGGAAAGATCTGAATGAGGCTACAGTTTGTTATCAATCTTGTCAGTAGCTTTTATCAGAGCACGAAACACCAGACACCGTACCTCACGGTTTTTTAGTCACGATTTTTAAAAATCGAAAATGGTCCAAGGTATTTATTCAGGGTATTTATTGAAATGTTAATGTATTACGGTAACAACCTCGTTAGCGCAAGCAACGTAACGTTCCGTAAACATTGTCGAGATTTCCGCTGAAGGTTACCTTGAAGAGCTCTTCGAGATGAGGCTTAAACCACGTCCCATTTCAGATTTGGGACCCTTGATCGTGAGAAAAGGGAACGTCTAGCAGCAAATCAAGATGTGTTGGATCGACAAACAGAAGAATTACGAAAGTTAGGCATTTTGTAAAATGTTAAATTGAAGTGAAAAAAAACCCCATTGACCAAATCAATATCGATTTTCTTTTCTAACATGTCACTCGGAATACGGAGCCTTATTTATTGTGATATCTGATTTCTGACTTTTAATTTTTTTTTGATGTCGAGCTGCCTCGAATTCATTTTTTATACGATATCCATTCATCTGCCTGCATGTACGTACATATATGTAGAGAGGAAGGATTTTTTTCCTCTATATGTTTCATTCTCTTTCTCCTTTACATTCTCATGCACCTTTTTTTTCCTCGTTCTTGTCACCTTAATTTGATCCCGAATTTATTCGAATTTCTTTTTTTAGAATTCGTATTCACCTGTAATCCACTCACATTTATTGACGTATGTAGAGTGAATTGCCATCATTGCCAAACAAAAACTGCATTGCCTAAATATTTTTGTTTTTTTATATGTACTTAATGTCATTCGTTGTGAGAATATTAAATCATCTACAATGAATTTTTTTCAAAAACTCTGGAAATCACTAGTGACCAGCTCTAATTTTTCTTGAACTCCAAAAAAATGAAGTTGCGGCAGAGTCAAAGAAACATCTGTTTCCCCAAAAGTTTTGTTAAAAACAAAAGCACTTCGCATATGATTCAAATGTTTTTAAAATCAAAAACTAGGTTTCTTTTTATTACTTTCCACTGGTATATAGATTTTTCCCCCGATCCGAAACAATTTAATCCTGCATGAAGTCATCCTACCGAGAGATGTTCAAGAGGACATATTTTCAAGAGATTTTTTTTAAAATTTTATTCGATGATTCTTTGCCATCTTTTCCCATCCTTTTCCTTTTTGTCTTCTTCCTAATTAGCTAATGATGTTAAAAAAAAATAATATCCTTGAAAAGCAAAAAATATTTAGTGTAACCAAGTGTAGTTAAATATGAACAATGTAAAACATAATTGAAGTAAAATATAATTAAATATGACATAAATATAATAATGTAATTGAAATGTAATTTTCCAGTTAATTTTCCGGTACTTGAAGAGAAAGTGCTGTAACATGAATGCGACCAATGCTCGAAAAGGAGTTCACAAATCGCAAATGAAATGATTTCATGAAAAACGGTAGCTTACACCGTTTTTATTTTACCGTTCAACTGGTGCCTTTTTTTGTCTCATTCCATACTACACATGGATTTCCCAAGATGTTACGCATTTCTTGAAAGATTTCCAGAAAAAGAACACTGCGTAACATCTTGGAAACTGAAGCTCTTGGTTATAGCTATCGCAAGAACCACCATCACTATCATCAACCATCATAAGATTTTTTAAACGAACAAACAAACATTTCTCCTTCACGAAATTTTAATTACTTAATAATAGTCTAATCAATAATAATGATGACTATGCAGAAATATATAAAAGGATAAAGGATAAAGTTTCTGACGATAATCAACCCGCTAGGGATCCGCCCCCACGTTCACTTCAGTTCAGAATCGTTTGAGGTTCACGAACGCGTAGCTGGCCTATACAATGACTTGCGGGGGCTGGCCGATGTGTCAGGTCAGTGTTTTTATTCTTCCAGACAAGACGGGTACCATTTTCCCGGAGGGATGAAAGGTTTGGTGAGCACTAAAGAGGATTTGAACCTCTGACCAATAGCACAAGCGTAGCGGTAACTCTTACCGACTGCGCTACATCCGCCCTAAAATTAATAATAAGATTTGAAAAATAAAGCAAGGAAAAGAGGGTGAAACCCCATAAAAAGCACCTCATTAAACACTTGCACATCTAGACCGTGTAAATAAATAAACAAATAAATTAAGAAAGAAACAAATAAATAGGTACAAAGATCTATCAGAACTAAGCGTATGCATCCACGTACAATCAGCCATAATAGGATAAGCGTAATTGATTTCGAACAGGATTGGTTATCGACTATTCATGTAAGATTAGCAAAGCCCGAATAGGAAACTATGGAAGATTGTTAAGATTTGAGGCCTAGGATACCGGATTCAGCGCTTAACGAGTTGTGGCGTTTCTTAAGAGAACAGGCTCCATGAACGGATAGAATTATACGCGATGGCATCTATATCGCCGCTCTCCCCAAGAGACGAGTTAGCACGACGGCTACACATTTTAGGCAGAATAAATCACATAAATAAATAAAATATTATATTGGGCGGGTCGGACACGTTATGCGCTTCAACGACAACCATTGGACCAGACCTGTAAGCGACCGGGCACCACGCGACATGACACGCACCGCAGGAACCGCTGGTCAGACCTCTTTACAAAGTCCTTCGAAGAAAGATACGATGCTCTTCAAGTCCACTGCGACAAGAGAAGCCACTGGGGAACCTCTGATCGAGACAAACGGAAGTATTACTGGTCCCCGCTCGGGCAATCCACGAAAAACGATGAAAGCGCATATGTGGAAGAAAATGGCAGCAGAGTGGCACTGGTGCCGTCACGTCCCCTTTTCACCTCAAAACCGACTCGTACTTGGTTGTGTAAAGATAAAATCTTTAAAAAACCGAAAATTGACAAAAAAAACGCCACGGTTGCTGCTCTTCGAGACTATCACAGAGGTGGTAGGCGGGCGCTTAGAGAGGACGGAGGCGTGGTAGGCATCTTATGATTGGTTTATTCATGCTCCTCCTTCATAAAACCCACTTCGTTACTCTGAGTTTACGGGGGTTTCATCGAATGCACATAAACCACATCAGGAAACGACGCTGCGTGGAGATGAACAAATTTCGATCTATTATGTCTCATCTACTACGGGAGCCCAACCACCACGTATTGAAAGCAACGTATCCTGAAACTGATGACGTTAGGATCCGCAAGCGAATGGGTAGGGGTGGGGTTTAGCCCAATAACATGAGGGGATCATGTCGACCTAACCCGCGTAATCCAGAAAAAGGTGTGTGAAACAGCCCTGGTTGCATATGTTTCTCCAACGATGCAACTTATTACGGTTAGTGGAGAAATATACAACGTGTTTACAGATATGCTAGTAGAGGCACCTTCTCCTAACTTATTTATAGTTACATCGGTTAGATTGGGAACGTTGGATGACGACGGAGTTGCCCGTTCGCGTAATCAGTTCCGTTACGGGACACGAGTGTAACTGCAAGGTTTTTTTTCACGCCTTTTTTCTGGAATACTAGACGGAACTGAGCGCGAGTAAGTTCATAGTCATGAACTACTACACCCTCATCGTCATCGATTCGCAGAGCGATTCAAAACCGTCAATTTTGTGATACACGGTTTTATTAGCATCAAAAAAGTGTATAAGGAGGATTGGTATGATTCAAAATAAAAACTAAGCCTAAGGTCAACCTTAGACGAATCCTGGAACTACGTCCTTTCAATCTAGTACGGCCAAATTTATGGAAGGTCCGCAATTTCTATTCAAAAAAGTGCTGGGGACCTCAGCTTTACGGCGCTAAGGACGACCGGTATGATTCCATAGCTTATATTTATGCTATCAAAGCATAACAAGTTGTTTATGCTTTGATGGCTGCGAAAATAGGCTTTGTTTACCTAGTCTTACGCTATGAGGGAGGTTCATTTCTCTACTTTGGTACTTAAAACGTGGCAGTTCGACAAGTAACATACCGAATGCGAAAGTGAGTTTGTTTGGAACCTGAAGCTCGATTTTTTTTTTTTAATTTTAATTTCTCAAGTACAAGAAATATTACAGTATCAACATATGTAAAGAGCTAGGATGATCCAATGCAGTCAGATCAAAAGAACCTGAAGCTCGATTCGGAAAGCTGGCAGCTGTGATCGAGATGGGACCCGCGCTGGGACCGCTCGTCCCCGCAGTACGAGTCGCTCTTGATTGCCAACTCAACCGCGCCGCTTCCAGCGCAACTGCCTACGCATCAGCACCGAGCGTCAGGGCGTTTCAGCTGGACTACAACCGATATTCGTTGCAGCGCACCAAACGAAGCGCGTCTCCGTCGTCACACGAGAACTATCTAACTAACTTAAAGCCTTGAAAATGGCTTTAACACGGTCGTCAATGCTCTATCCCAGTCTTCCAAGTCCAGAAAAAGACGAGACTATGCAACGTCGCTGCGACAAACGACATAAGGCGATGACTGTCTGCTTTTGTTGCGTACAAGTTCACGCTGTCATTTTGCGACCGCGCTCCGAGAAGGAACTCTGGAAGTGGCTTCAGTCAGTGATACCGTTGCTTAAGGCTATCAAATGTTATCAATGTTACGATAGCGAATTTATTTCCGATGAGTGTAATTTGAGGATCGGGGAACTGTAGCCTCGGAGATACCCAAACTTCGTAGCTGGTCAAGCGCAGGTGAATGAAGGAGCTGAAGATGAACCAAGCTAGTTGTTCAGCAATTTCTGGGCTAAGGAACCCCGCGATGAAAAATTTCACGTACAACCGGCAGTACACGCCGCAGCGGCAGATGATGCATGGAAGACGACGCGCTGACTGTCGTCTACAGTAGGTTAGAGGCATAACTCCACGCGTCTGAGGTGGTATGGATTTCAGGTGGAGTATTCGTATACGGGATCGTAGATTATGGGGAGAAGGGTGATTTCGTCCATTTCTTCCTAATTGCCGTAAAAAACGGCCCGGAAGATGAGGCGCGTGCACAAGGCTGGCGCGCTCCAATCGAACGCGTTGTAGAAAATGGCCCGAAGACGTATCTTCCGGGCCGTTTTTCACGGTAAATAGGAAGGAATTGACGGAATTATTCTTCTTTACATAATCTACGACTCCGTATAGGCATAACCCACCTGGAACCCCCACCACCTCCGATTCGTGGGGCGATGCTTTTAAGTGCAGATAACGAGAGCTAGTGGACGATACGTCTTTGGGCGATCCGGCGCGCTATTTTCTACAACGAGTTCGTAGGAAATTCTCGAGCATAACCTGATCACCTTTCGCATAGGTGACTTGTGCAACCGATCTTGAGCAGAGCCGCCGAGGGTCCTAGACGACCTTTCTCCTTGGGGAACTGACCGGTTCAGTGGTAATGGCCATAAAAAATACAGTGGAGATTGCTGGTAATGATTGAGCTGTAGATTTATAAGTACTTGTTGCAACTTTTAAAAGGATAGGGACTATTGCACACTTCCTCGTCGTTTTGACATCCATACTAGGTTTTAGGGCGTTTAAGGTCAATGAACGTCACGCAGTGGAAGCAGCTCTCGAATCACAAACTGGAGAAACCTTACCTCTAGTCTAGTTGTCATTCCCATCCTCGCAAGGCTCGGACTTGTCGTCGTTGTCCCTGGTATAGGCGGTGTTGTCCTATGCCTCTTTGCTCAGGCGTTGTCGGGTGGAAAGGGTGCTCGTGGGCTCCTATGAGTCCACACGCATGGTCGTTCCTCCTCCACCGTCACCGAAGGTCGGCTCCTGAAAGGAACGGTTACGGTATCGATGGACCTAGGTGCAAAGCCCTTCACTTACAGCTCTCTTCGAATTTAGTATACCAAGATGAAATCGGCGTGCACAACGCAGTCAACCGCAAACCCCTCCCATCAAAGAAAGTGGTGTCGATCGATAATTACTAGATGGGACCTGTCGTATTTCGAGATTTTACAATTCGCAGACTTCTACCAAACAGAAGCTCGATTTGTTATTTTTTTCAGTCATGGACCCTACTCGGTTGATCATTAACCTTCTCAGTGTTGGCCTACCCGATAAAGGACTCACAAAAACAGTATCCGAAAAGGATATAATGGAAATTTTGGGTGATTATCCTGCAAATTATCGAATACTTCTACGATGAATGTATCGATTAAATTATCTCTACTAGTATTTTAGTCAAAGCACGTGAATTACTTCTCTCTCAACCACCTATGGTAGAAATTGACTCACCTGTTAAAATATGCGGAGATACTCACGGACAATATCCGGATCTTTTACGATTATTCAATAGGGTAAGAAAATATCGAGTTGCAAAAGATATTCGTGCACATTTTGATAGATTATGATGGTGTTCAACATATAGGGTGGTTTTCCTCCTTTATCCAACTATTTGTTCTTGGGAGACTATGTGGACAGAGGAAAACAAAATCTTGAAGTTATTCTTTTAGTTCTTGGATATAAGGTTGGTTTTACCGTTTTTCTCATATTTTTAAACACAGGCGACGGCTGTGGTAAAAAGTTCACCAATGTCTGGTTACTCTCGAGTTAAAAAGTGTTTAACCTGACATTTTGAAACAGTTAAAAAAGAGAAAGAGTCCTTTTAAGTTTTAAAATCCAAAATTGTAAACTTTCAAAAGCTTGGGTGATGGTAAGGATAAACATGAAAAACTGGAGAAGTTAGGCTGAGACAGAGTGCCCCATCCCCCTATTCTTCCGACCTTGCTCCCTCAGACTACCACTTATTACGGCCCCTCAAGGCTTCCCTAGCTAAGAAAATTTTTACCAAGTTTGGAAAAGTCGAACGGTCAGCGACTTCTTCGACTCCCAGTCTCCACAGCTCTGAGAGAAGGGGATTGAACTGCCCATTAGGTGGGGCACTGTTGTAACTAATAATGGTGATTGTATTATTGATTAATTTCTATTGTAAGCTGAGTAGAAAAAAAATAAAGCAGGAAAAATGACAAATGGTGACAAGACTTTCTGTCCACGCTAATATAATGTATGTATCGAGCTGGCGCTTCGACTCTCTTCTTTTAGACGGTTGGCAGAGCGACACCATCACTTTTGGGAGAGTGGCAAAGGGATCCTCTCCATTTGAGCTGCACCCATGAGCTAGACCGCCTTCACTTGAGGAGGGTCCCACGTATGCTCCTCCCTATTCCACGTATGTTTAGCCAGAGTCGATCTGGCTCTTAATCGGTGAACTTCCCTGTGAGAAGAGTCCGTAAACGACCACAAAATTGCAGAGGAAACAAAAAGGAAAGGAGAAAACAAAGGCATGTGTAGCACAGTCAGCAAGAGCTTCAATTGTGAATCCACTGTCGATGGTAATCCACTATCGATGGTCCGCACTAGTGCCCCAACCAAGCTTTTTATCAATCCAGGAACCAGAATTGTCTCGAACGATACAAATAAAGTAGAACGATTCTAAATTGAAGCCGAACGCGTAGGTGCATCCTCATAGGGGTTGATCAACGTGGTGCATTTTATCTTTACTGTAAAAAAAACAGGTTAATCCAGATTATCGAGTAAGAAGGATGGGAAATGGTAGAGGAATGCCTCTGAAGAAAAAAAAACAAACAACAAATTAGATTGATGGGTTTGATGTTGTCGTCTGTATTTACTTCCAGAATTTTTGTCCATGGATAATAAAGGATGAAGGATAAAATAACTGATGTATCAATCCACTTGGGATGCGACAATGCGTTCACCGCAATTCGTAATCGTTAAGGTTTTGGAGAGCTTATTAGCCTATACAATGACTTGCGAGGGCCAGCCGATGATCAACTCAGTGGTTTTATCCTCCCACACAGGTCTGGTAGCAACTTGTCAACCCCGTAGGTACGCTTGGTTTGCATTTGGGCGATTTCGAACCATCAGCCATGTGGATACAACGGACCTCTAAGCGATTGCTCTACACCCGCCCCATCCATGGATAATTATTGTGTAAAATAATATAGAAGGATTAATTATGGGAACACATTGAAGAGAATATCCTCTAAAAAGTAGCAGTAAGATCCTTAACTGAGACCAGATTTGACAATCGTTTGAATGGAAAAATGTGATGTAAAACAAATCAAAAGTACAGAAAAGTAGGTAAAATTGAGTAGCAAAAGTAATCCGCTAGCTATTTCAGTTGAGATACCCCAAGAACTTTTTTATATTACGAGGAAATCACGAATGTGCTAATGTAAATCGTACGTATGGCTTTTACGATGAATGTATGCGAAGATATCAAAGTCAACGAATGTGGCAATCATTCCAGGTAGGCGAATTCCCAGTGGAAATCGGCACTTTTGCATTTCGGTTGTAGTCGGGGCCAAAACGAGGTGAAATTCGATGTATCTGCGTCTCGAAGCAATGCGGTTAGCCTAGAGGTTGCCAACGACTCGGACTGCAAAAATGAAAGACGCTCGAAAAGGTCCCACCTCGATCACAACCGCTAGCTTCACAGCGCTGCTTCAGGCACCGAGCTTTCGGTCGTTTTGATCCGACTACACTCTCAGTTTTTCCATTTAGGACACATTCTGCGTATTACCACTAACAGCATTGGTTGGAAGGAAAATTCTATGTATGCATGGTGGACTATCACCTCTTCTTGAATCACTTAATCAGCTTAGAAATATAAATAGGTATGATACTGTAGCGATCACTACCACTATCTAATTATATAAAAGAGAAAGCAGAGGTGGCCCTACGAATACTGTGGAAGACAGGCTGCAGAGTCGTTTTCTTGGAGCCATCTTTTGTCGCATCATCTAGAACCACTTCTGCATACATTTTCTTTTCAATTTCACATAGAACACCGCTGTTTAAGAGTTCAAGCAACCGCCTTGCTAGATTCTTCACCTTCGAGCAGTGCTTTTTCATTAGAAAAGCGCAATGGCTGCTTGGATCCATGACTTCTCCCATGACTTGACATTGTCATCGCAGGAGCGCAGCGAACACGGAGACCAGATAGATTTACGACGACAGTTGACCACAAACAATTTTTTGAGGAATAAACTGTTGAAGTGGACCTAGCGGAACTTTCCTCTTCTATGACCTTCCACCGTTATTCTCACTATGTAACTCACGTAGCAAAACTCTTCAACGAGTTCAATCGGTTGTCGAATGGAGACGTAGTTCTCTGAAGCACACTTTACGCAATACTTACTTTACCATGCAAAAAAAGGAAAAAAAATTACCATGTTTGACTGTCTTTGAATCTTGGCAACACGTAGCTTTTAATTGATTTGCTTGAGCTGTGGCCAAGATTGGCATCGACATTTATTAACGTTTTGGCGTTTTCACCTTCGTCAGAGCCTGGAAAAATCAAAGCCATTGGTGATTTATCCTCTCAGCGCCTTATCACTCTACAGAAAGCATCCAAACGGTAGGTAAACTCAAACAGCAACACATTGGCTAATGCTCACCTCATTCGCTGGACTTGATTTCTCCAGGCTCTGACGAAGGCGAAAACGCCAAAGCGTCAGCCTGCCCCCGCGGCTGTGAACTCTGCGGGCAGGCTTAGCTGTTAATTAAAGGCAGCATGCCACGAATCTGGGGTGGTACGGATTTCAGGTGGAGTACTCGTATACGGGATCGTAGATTAAGGAGAGGGGTGATTCCGTCCATTTCTTCCTAATTACCGTAAGAAACGGCCCGGAAGATACGGTTTCGAGCGTCCCGGCGCGCTATTCTCTACAATGAGTTCGATTGGAGCGCGCCAGCCGTGTGGACACGCCGCATCTTCCGGGCTGCTTTTTACGCCAATTAGTAAGAAATGGACGGAACCACCCTATTTCCATAATCTACGATCCCGTGTACAAATACCCCACCTGAAATCCGTACCACCTCAGATTCGTGCGGTGATGACTTTAATATCAATACCAATCTTGGCCACAGCTCAAGCAAATCGATAAAAAGTAAATTACGTCTGGCGCGAGATTGCAAAAGTAGACACTTGTAATAATATGGGATTTGCGGTATCAGTAGTTAGAAGCAGATCAGTCCACTTAGGGATTTCTGCGCCACTGTAACCTGAGAGCAACTTTTCTTCATAAATAATAATAAACGTAAAGAGTAACGAGGAATGCATAGTCACGTTGATCATGTTAATGATGGAGTATATTTTAGGCCAACGGATGCAACAGGACAAACGCTAGAAATGGATCTTCTCTGGGCTGATCCTGTCATCGGACTTAATGGCTTTCAAGTATGAGTTCCGAACGAAAAAAAAAATTATAGTCGGCATTTTTGCAGACAATTTTGCACGTGCACAAAGTGATGCCTATAACTCACCACAATTTGTGGTGAATTAGAGTCCTTATCAGGTCCACAGTCCTGCGCGTCACTTCATTAATTAATAGACGCGGTCGCGTTAATCGATACCCATATCCTTGACTAGGACCAGGAGACATTTAGCATTTAAAGGCAGCTTGCTTTGAATCTGACCTGGTATGGATGTCTCATGGAAAGCTTATATACAGGGTTGTAGATTACGGAAAATTACGTGATACCTCTCATCTTTCCTTAATCGTCGTAAAAAAAGGCATGGGAATCGCTTTAGTCCCTACGAGGTGCGCTAGAACGCGCCTTTATGTGCACGTTCCGCTCCTTCAGCAGTTTATTCTTTAGTTCAACTTGAGTAGGCTGGTGAGGTGACCTTATTGATCCTCGAAGGCTCGCTCATTGATGCGATGCGTGCACAAGGGTGGCGCGTTGCAAAGCACGCCGTCGTAACGTAACATAACGTAACGGCGGCTTCCGGGGCGCCTTTTACAGCGACCACGGAGCGATGAACGGAACCACCTGGTTTTCCACAATCTACTACCATGTATAGAAGCCTTCCACTAGAAATCCATGCCAAAACAGATTCGTGGCATGGTGCCTTTAAAAGAGGAGCGCGGTCAGTGGAATGAATAGAAACACGGCAGTTT
The DNA here is from genome assembly GCF_031761385.1 of Necator americanus. Taxonomy (NCBI): domain Eukaryota; kingdom Metazoa; phylum Nematoda; class Chromadorea; order Rhabditida; family Ancylostomatidae; genus Necator; species Necator americanus. The sequence continues at coordinate 8,463,054 of NC_087375.1, forward strand.
TTACTAAGTCCTTCAAGAGAATGATCACACTATAATGCGAAGCGTTAAAACAGCTTTGTAGCTACCGTAGGGTCAAAACGACTCAAAGCACGATGCAGTTTGCATAAGCGGCTACGCTCGAAGGGACGCGCTGGGGCATAGCGGTTACGATCGAGGAGGACCTTCGCTAGGATTACTCAACGCTGCAGTTAGAGATGATTCACATCTTGATTCCAAGCTCTAGCTCCGTTGCGCCGTCTCGAGCACAGCCGTTGACGCAATTGCATCGAATGCCAGGTCATTTTGACCCGGCTGTCTTGCGGATCTTGTGCTGGCTGTGGTGGATTGCATCCCAGCAAAATCTGGTTTACCAACTGTTTCATTTGAAGACGAAACACTTAATAATATTAGTGATAATAATAATAATAATAATAATAATAATAATAATAATAATAATAATAATAATAATAATAATAATAATAATAACTTACTTTATCGGGTGAGGACGGGCTAAAGAGACCGTATGCCAGAGAAATTCCGCGGTCAAAAACCGCAACGCGTCTGTTGCGCGCTGCGGCAGACGCGTCGCAATCACACGATTGTAGAATTTTGCCGCCAACTGATACCCAAAGAGAGGTTGAGGGCAACCATATTTGCACTAAAATAACAACACTTTAGGCAAACATGCGAGGAGCTTCATATGGCTTTGGACCAGATGTACTGGCAAAATATTGTGTTACGTTAAATATTGATCTGGTAATTGTTAGAATTATTTCCGAGAACGGGCGGGAAATTTCTCGGGTCAACGATTTTTGCAAGTTTACCAAACCGTTTCTAGGTGGCTCGTGCACATCAAGTAGTTCAAGATGGTTATGAATTTTTTGGAGGGAGAAAACTTGTGGTAAGTGTGAATTCCCCGGATTATTTTCGTTCGATTTCAGACGCTCTGCTTCTTTTACGAAAGAAAAATTTATCAGTAATATATTTTAGACAATTTTCTCAGCACCACACTATTGTGGACAGTTCGATAATGCTGCTGCTATGATGATTGTTGATGAAAATTTGCAAGTTTGTTGTTTGTTCGAGCGGGTTCATCATAACATCCGTCAAAATGTATTTTCAAAAATTTTTTTTTCCATTCAGTGCTCATTCGAAATTCTCCGTCCGTCAATCAATAAACCACAACCGAAAATCGTCCCAACAGCTATGGGATCTCCAGGAGCGCAACCTTGCGCATAAAACTCGTCAATTTAATAAATCTTCTCTCGGAAATTAGATCCAAATGGATAATTTTTGCATTTATTAAAGAATTCCTTGAAAATACCACAAATTCTCTTACTTTTAAACATACCGGTGGGGATTTCCTGCTGGATGATTTTTGCTTACTCAAAAATACAAGAATTTTACACTTTGTTACAAACTCAACACAGCAGAGTCAGGACAACTTGGAGCTCGACGCACCTACAGATGGCTTCGACGTGACGCGGTGGAGCCAGCGGTTGCGGTCGTGGTGGGATCCTCATTTGCTTCAATGGGCTGCGGAGACGAGTAAGGACCCATACCGATCACAGCCGATAGCTCTAGGGCACTCACTTACGCAACTGCATCAACGTTCAGATACTTTTGATCCGAGTCTTAATACAAATAACACTTACAATTTCATGGAAAATCTTCGAATATTCGACTATTCAAATAGTCAATTAATTGAACTTTTCATTGGTACTTCTAGTGCTATTTCAATCATCGGAACAAGAATCATGAATCCGTCTAAAAATGTTACAGTAATGTTTCAGAAAGCACCAGTACAATGAAGCGAGCAGTTTTGCAGACGACGTTGTGGAGTCCAGGGTTCTTCCAGGAAACTATGGCCACCATACTAAACTATAGCTACTCGTATAGAGAAAACAAGGAAACAAAAGCGGTCGTGCTGTTGAAAACTGAAGTCGAAGTGATAGTTCGAAATTTTAATCTCGAAGAGGACTTCCTTGTGCTGTGATGTGAAATATTATCCTTTAAAAATGTGGTTCCTGTCGCAAAAGGATTGCATAATTGAGCGATAGATCAAAAGAGTTCAAAAGAGGTCAAAAGAGACAACCTTAAGACTTCTGGAATTGTGTGAACAGCTACACCCAAAACAGCGTGATGAGCGAGCGGTTCGGATGAAATTGGGATCCTCTCCAACTGTATTCGGACTGCAGGGATGAGTGGAAGCGGCGAGGGTCCCACCTTGATTCGAATCGCTACCTACGCAGAGCCGCTTTGAGTGCGGCCGCTTACGCAACCCTTGCGCTGAGCTTCAAGTGGTTCTGACCCGACTACGCTTTTGGTTACTAGCTAAATTGTAGAGTAGTACTAATCAATAGTCATACACTTAAAGGATCAGTACTTTAAGGATTGACGGATCAGCCATCAGGATCAGCACAAATAGCATTTGCAAATCTTCTCGGATCTTCTAGGCTTTTACCCAGCATAGCTTAATCATGGGAAATTTATTCACTTGCTCGGACTCCCGTATCAGTGACCGAATGAACAACGATCAAGGAGTAATTAAATAATTGATCAATAACCAATGGAACAATTATGGCTAGTAATTAATCAGTAATAACTGATAAGAACAATTAAACAGCAATTATCAACTACTCATATGAACAATTACAAAAGCGCATGTAAAGGTATTTGTACCTTTCTTAGAGAGTGAAAGGAAAAAAGGAAAGAAGTTGGTTCAAAAACGAAAAATTTGGTTACCTCTGTGTAATCCAATGGGTTTGCGGCAACTGCTATCGATTACGTGATCTCCAGTGAAGAAGATATGTTTGATCTACTTTCAATTACTACTCTTAATCAACAAAAGTGAGCTGCACATCTTCCACAAATATTAAACCGTAGTCATATAGAAAAGAAAATGAGAAATTTGAAAATTTACATGTAAATTATGTGAAAAATAAAATAATGAACTATAAATGAATGAAAGAAATGTAAATAATAATAGTAACTAATAAAATATGTAATTTATGCATAGACTAACGATAGAACTTGTAGATTCTATTTATTTTGACGTCAAGGAATCAAGGATCGCAACAAAACAAGATCCTATTACAGCCGCTCCGAGTATTTCATTATAACACGATGGTGATCGTGTTATCAAAAAATTATTCCAGGTAGGAATGAATATTCGGAAGATGGGGAGCCAGAAAAAAATTTTCCCTGGCTTTGCTTACAACACAGCTACTAACTTGTGCCTCAAAATCCGTTTTCGGCGAATTATTCCGTTGGAAACCTTTTCACACCTTGGGCTTGGACACCCAATTAATAGAAGGATAAAGTTTCTGGCGTTAATCAATCCGCTTGGGATGCGCCCTATGTTTACTTCAATTCAGAATCGTTTGAAGTTTACGAACCTGCAACTGCCATACAATGACTTGCGGTGGCCAGCCGAGAATCAAGTCAGTGTTTTTACCCTCCCAGACAAGTCTGGTACCAATTTATCGACCCCGGAGGGATAAAAGGCTTGCTTTGCATCAGGGCGGTTTGGAACCCTCGACCGTATGGCTACAGCAAACCTCTAACCGAGTGCGCCACACCCACCATAACTACATTTTGAAAATACTTATCAAACATTCCTATCATAGCTATCTTTATCCGTTCTATTTTTTAGAAGCTTTTTTTAGTCGCTTGGACTCTGCAAATCGAATCAAATCATTTGTATCAAACTTAAATCGCTTGTATTCTTCTAATAATGCTCATTTCTGTATGGTATCTCCTTTAAATTTGTAAAATGTTCCTTTACGAACATCAAAGATCAGTATCAACAAAGTTCCCGATGCTGAGACCAGCAAGTACATTCGTACGTAACTTTGCTACTCGAATATTTCCGTTCACGCTCAGCTGCTATTCACAATTCTGTCAAAAATCATCGATCATTACGTCCTCGCATCTCCGTCGTCAGATCAGATAAACAGCTAGCGACTATATGAGTGTTGGGACTTTTCCAGAAAAAAGTCGGCTTGGAATGCAATGGAAAAAATGCGAAAAATGCAGAAACAGCATTGATAGATTTCGCAGTTCACCAAGTGAAAAATTTTGGTGTGTTATAAACTTTTTTTTCGGGTAGGGTTTAATTTTCTTGATGTATTTCTATTTTTGCTGTTCGCATTTTCCTTCTCTAATTTGCCAAGCATGAATTCCACTCATTGCTTGTGATCTGCAACGGTTTGCTGGTCCCAATTTTTTTGTACCCGGTTATCGATAATATGGTTAATAATATTATTATTATTTCTAAATGATAAATAAATAAATAAATGAAAACATTATAATATCTAATAATGTTGGATCTGTGTCAGTGTTTTCTGATCTCTATAGAAGAATTCGGATTTATATATTCGCCAAAAATAGTTTTTATTTGCTTTCTCACTTTTTTACTGTCTTTTTTCTCTGTAGAGTATAGAATATGATGAAAGAAGATGTAGAAAATAGATGAGAACGCAAGGAATGAGTCTCGTGTCGCCAAATAATCTCTTCTTATCTGATTTAACAAAAACCACCGCTTTTCCTGCGCGACTTCGACTGACGTGGTGAACGAAGGCGAAAAATTGGTGATTGTGGTGCTTCAGTGGCAGAAAAAGAACATATGTCCTATAGTTTATTTAAAAAAAAAAACGATTTTTCCAGTTTTTTTTGTTCTGTGTTCACTCAGAAAAAGTAAATAAAAAGTAGAGTAAAGCAAGTGAAAGTAAAGTAAAAAGACAAAATAAATAAATGAATAAATATAAAAGAGACGCTGATCACAAAGATATAGAAAGTTTACATGGGAATTTTCCTCCTCTATCGAACAAAAGTTATCTCCTAAGAACTCCAGTCTTTATTATCCTCGATTTTTTTGCCGTTATCACTTTATATTTTATTATTTTGTAATTATTATTTATATTGTATTCAAATACAGTAATCTATTTCATGATCATGCATTCAGTGATTTTTATTTGTGCTTCATTTCTATTTCTTTTTTTCATTGTACCTGCTTGGTAGATAGATTTTATTTTTGATTTCATCTCGTTATTTTTCGTGTTTTCGAATCCATATTATTTTTATATTACTACCACTATTTTCACAGTCTTTTTTGTGCTTCGTCGGTGAATTTTTGAACACTTTTTTCTATGAAGTTCTCAATTTTACTGATTGGTGTTGTTCCGAATTAGACTACTCTCAAATCCATTAATAGAGCCGAGAAATTTTTGCAATATGTTTTGAGAAAGTACAATCGACGAAAGGAATTTTTTAAAAGGATTTTATTATTCCCTCTGTAATCTTCTCCTATTAAAATATATTTCCATTACCTCATCCATTGACAAAATAGCGTTCATTGACGAGTCATTCATTATCATTTATTTATTTATTTATTTATTCATATATACACCAATGGTGCATCAAAGAAAAGAAAAAGAGAAGAAAACATATCTGATTGGGTTGGAATGTTTTGTAAAGAAACAGGAAATAACTCATTGTAGTGAAACGTTGCGCTGTCCTTTTTTTTGTGGCTAAAAAAAAAACAACTCAGACAAGTCGTTCTCCCACTCCAGAAAGATCCTCCTGTGTTTGATGGGGGATCATAAGCAAGAGCGGCATCATTGACGCATTAGTAAACGTTTAAAGGCAGCATACCACGAATCAGGGATTTCAGGTGGAGAGTTCTTATACGGGATCGTAGATTATGGAGAGGTGGGTGATTCCGTCCATTTCTTGCCAATTGAAAAAAAAATTGAAAAAAAAGAAAAAGAAAAAATTTAAAATTGCTAATAAAAAACGGCTCGTAAGATGCGGCGCGCGCACACGGCTGGCACGCTCCAATTGGAATTGTTGTAGAAAATAGCGCCCCAGAACGCTCGAAGCCGTATCTTCCGGGCCGTTTTTTGCGGCAATTAGGAAAAAATGGACGGAATCACCCCCTCTCTTCAATCTACGATCCCGTATGCGAATTCTCCACCTGAAATCCGTACCACCTCAGATTCGTGGAGTGATGCCTTTAATTGATTTTTTCTCAAGGAATTACGTAAGTCCACATGGAAACTGCAGTTGTTGGCTGTATCATATATCTGTTGCTGTTTGATCCGGTCATTGTTTCAGTTTAATGAGCGGAGATGTTTTTAAAATGAAGAACGCCTAACGAAGACGAATGTCGAGGCGCGAATGAGTCGAAAATAATTAAGAACAAGATGCTTGTTAGCTGTTCTACTGTTAAAGATAGGGTAACATGACGCTGGCGATGTTTGAATCACTGCATGAATCGATGGATAAAGAGGAAGCAATCCACGAGCATGAGTGTGATCACGTTAAATTCCGCATAGAAATTCAGAAAAAAAAACGTGAAAAGCTGTCTTGGTTGCACCTGTGTCCATTACGATGCAACTTATTACGCGGTAAAACACGCGGGCAATTACATTGCTTGAAGTCGCTGTAATCTAACTCAGGTAATCACCATCTGCCTAGTCATAGAGACGTTTTTCTTGTTTTCTTACCCGTAATAAGTTGTATCGTAGGAAGCACTGGTGCAATCAAGACTGTTCCACTGTTTTTGCTTTTTCTGGATTCTTAGCAGAAAATCTCTGTGATCCCTTCCATACACGTGAACTACACCCCTTCGCCTAGCTATTCGGCTAGAGATCCACACACATCGTCAGATTCGTGACATCCTACCCTCCTGCAGTTAGAATACGATTTGCGGTTAGTGATTTTATAGAAGGAACAATTTCGAGCCTATGTACCTCTACTCCCCGGCTATTCATTCTCTCCAGGTGTTTTTTTTTCGACGATTTTACAATCTACCGGTAAACAACTGGACTGGAGCGTTCATAAGTCAGGCGGTGACGGCTGTTGCTATTCGTCTATGAACGACATTTCTTGACTTATGCGCTGCTCGGACATTTAGCATAGCATTTTTCTCCTGGATCAGAAAATGACTAGATATGAGAAGAGCGAAAATCTGATATGCTCACATTCACACAAATCCAGAAATTTATTTCTGCCCCTCTTTTTCCTGGGGATGCAAACCAAGAAAAAAAAATCAAGGATAGAAGGCTATAGCTGTCAGAAAGTGGTGAAGTTCTGTCAACATCTTTGTTTGTTGTCCGCGATTGCAAAGGTATCCACAAACACTTAGAACTATCGTGTTACCACATTTACAGTCCGGATTCCGCAGGGCTCTAAACGGAAGGTGCCAACTATGAACGTTAATGAGTTAGATGACCGGCAATTAGCGCTAATGACAGCATAGAGCTGCAGCAAAATGAGCTGGACCATCTCATCGATGACGAGTTCCACTCTCATCTTTTTTTTACTATTTTTACATAATATCATTATTTATTTGTACTTTTACTATTTTGTATCACTTTCTGTGATTGGAACTCGAACTTCCTTGATTTTCAGGTTTCAGCTACAGAGTTCTGCTTCAGGTTCGTGATATTTCCTGATAAATTTCATCCACCAGATCAAAATCCTAGAAAATTGAATGTAATACTTTATACATTATATTATTTTATTTTTATTTCTGGGTCATGGTACTTCCATTGAACGATTTTTTTTTCGTAATGAGCAGGAAACCAGTATAAGAGTAAATATTAACCGATCAGGGTAAATATTACAATTCTTGGAAATGTGGAAAAGAAATCCAGATACTGTGCTCTCGACAATAATAAAATCTTTCACTGAATATATGATTATTGTTTAAAATGGATTTATTTGTTTACCTCTTCCTTCTTATTTATTTCGATTATTAATTATTTATTATTGTTTTTTTCAAATTTTTCTCTCCTAATTATTTATCCCTTACTTGTTTATCTCTTCTTAAGAGAGTCTCATTTTTGTTTAAAAAGGCAGTAACCCAATAAATAAGCGGACAAATAAATAATTTTATACACTTGCTTTATCTAAGCGACCTAGAAAGTGTTAAAAAAGGAGTAAGGGAAAGTAAAGATCCTATGGATCCCTGGATTGGAATAAATGTGGTTTTAAGTGTTTGTATATGTTTGTATTTATATTATATTTTTGTGATTTTTATGTTCAAGAGATCTATCGATCCAGCGGATCGATTTTAATCGCTACAGCAGCGTCCTTACACTTGTTTTTCGAGCATGAACACTTGTGTCGAACTATTATGAATGGATCGATGGTGATGGATTCTGGAAAGGGTCCAGATCGCCATCCAACTTATTTGGTCTATTGGGCCTAGGCAAAATTATCTTGAGGCTCAAAATAACTTCATTTGAAAAAGAATAATCCAAGTTTGTGGTGGTGGCGGTGGCGGCGGCAGTGGTTTGTGAGGGTACGGAGCGGGCGTGGGTTGCACATGCCTCCCAGCGGCCAACGCGTCAGCAACAGCTGACCCAGCCCGCTCTATTCTTGCTCCATACGATGCCGGAGTCAGGTATGTGCCATGTTACATGTATTTTTACCTTAATATATAAATAATTACTTTATATAGCTTATTTAGATGTATATTATAGCTCTTACTCATTATTTATTTAGCATTATTTATATATTCCTTATTTATTTCTTTCTTATTTCTTCTTGGTATTATTTTTCTGGATACCCTCTCCAAATTGAACGGTTTTCTTCATGAAAAGAAACAAATCCCCAATGTGTCTCCATAGATCTTTTCTAGACCTAAATTCTAACAACATCTAATGGTTTTAACTGCAATGAGGACTGGTTCCAGAAATCCTTAAAATAATTAAATGTTAACCGTTTTCTGGGGGAAAATGTACTGAACAAACGAAGTTTCTGATTCTAGCTTTTTAATTCTGGACAAAGATTATTTTTTTTGAAAAAAGGACAATTTTCCGGCATGTTCTTATTATTCTCGGGTTTTTTATTTGAAATATTACCATGTTTTGCAGTACTTCTACAATTTGATTCAATCCATTTTGTTTTATTTTTAAAAAATTTTTGAGTTTAAATATTTCGATTTAATCAAACAATTTTAGATTTAAATTTAATTTTGTTTCAATTTTATTTGATTTTCAATGATTTTTCCAGAAGGGAGGCTTAAGCCCGAATTTTGTTTTTGATAATTCCGTGCCGTCAACGAGAGTTTCATTGAGGTCTCTTATCGGGACTATCGCACATCCTCATCCTAGAATAACAATAAATTTTTAATGAGGAGTTTTTACAAAAAAAAAGATCCAATTATTATGACGAGGGAATTGCATTAAAAAAAAATGTACTAAGGATCTATCGCCGTAGGGATCTTCCCATATATTTGCTGTAATGTTACCACAACTTCACCCGCTCCAGCTAATACAGCGAGAATTTCTCAAGGTATTTTAAACGCGAAAAATCTGGATCTGATATTATTACACTTGCACTCTGTGCTACCAATTCCCTCACATTCATTTCTGGCCTTCGGCAATTCTAACTGACACAATGATCAGCTGTTCATCATTAGTTCCCTCTAATTTATGTCAGTTACATTACTCAATCACTGTGTTCGAGAATTCAAGGATAGATTATCCAGGGATATCCTCCTCATCCCTCCGTTCCAACTATTTCTCTCAGCTTTTCTGAGATCTTTGGCTTCGTTATTATTATTTTTTTACTTATTTTCAGATATTCCTCCCCATTAGTTTTATGGTTCCCCAAGTCCTTTTTTTTGGCATCCTCTGCCTAGCGATAAGTTCTAGATTTATCAATTATTCTATGGTAGATTCATCCGATCTCTTTCTATTTTCTTCGTGGAGGAACTCGTCATTAAAAAGCTAAGAAAACATAGGTATCGATTATAAGAAGAATTGTATCCTTTTTTCCTACGTTTACATTACATATATTTTACACAAGTGGTTCCACTCAAACAAAGTAAAGAGGAGAGAAGAAGAAGAGGAAGAAGAATAGCAGTATCAATCAAAGAATCGTCACGAAGAATTCTATAGCACTTCAGAGTTTTTCTAAATCCTGCACTTTTCTTTTACCCTCTTATCCGCCTCGGATTCTTAACAAAACATCTGTGCTACATGTGTGTTTACTAAGCGCTAGAAACATTTGTACTAGGTTATTTTCAAATATTTGATCAATGAGGGAAATTCTGAGAAATTTTACTTTTTTTCTCCTAGGAAATTCTAGGGAATTCTTTTTTCATCAGATCACAAATGTTTCTGGTACGATATTAAAACAAAGCGACTCATAACGAAAACATTAGAAGGTAGAACGTCAAACGTGCTCCTCTGCCAGTTGAGTGCTCCAAGCTAATTGGCGCTAATTTTGAACAGACAAAATGTGTAACAAGGCGAACAAAGCTCATCGATGATGAAAAGTTTCACGTAGCAGTTGTTGATCGGCTATTTGAAGAGGGATGAACTACGCTTCTATTGCTATTTATATACAATAAATAATATTTTTTTTTGCTTCCTGATGCACTTGCATTATGTGCTAACATATACGAATGTTTAGCATAGATATTGATTGGCTCCAATTTTTCTGGCTTCCCAAAATAATGAGTGAAAATCGTGGAATTTGCCCTGCAGCTGTACTGTGGCAATCATTTAGCGAAGAAAGAACGAATGGTAGTTGCCTCTAAATTGCCCGAGTTCCGATTACGATCGAATTTTACCGTAGCCATCACGTTATTGATTGCTAGATAATCAAACCTCTTGAGTTTAAAATTATATGGTACGTCAAAATCGATCGATACACTTTGTTAAGACCAAAAAAAAAGAAAGTATAATTCTAAATAAGCAACCAGCTTTAGCAGTAGTTTAGAAAACAGACCCGCATAGTGCTCAGGCTTTTTAAAACATCCTTTTTTTCGCCCATTGCGAGAGTGAATGGGCTCTTACTTCATTCCGCTGGCGAGAACTGGTCCTTGGAAAAGCTACGCTTATTTAGAAAAAAGTCTTTTCGTCAGACCTTTAGTCAAGCTAATCCTTAGTTTCAAACATTTACCATTTCCTGTTTTTACATCCACACGACATTGTAGAATCCACATAACATTGTGAAATTTATTTCTATTGAAGGACTTTTTTCTGAGTGGAGTTTAATCATTACTCACCAATTTGTTCGCATTTCTAGCGAGCGTCGCAATGAGACGGCAGCAAAAAAAGACACATGAGTGTAAACCGTCGTGTGAGATGTGCAATCTCGCCCCCGCTTGGTGGTGTTGGTTTTAAATCGGATCTGTTTACGTTTGTCGCAATCGCTTCTTTTGCATGAGCGATAAAATCTAGAAGGGATTTTGTGATCAGCAGCAGCGGAATTTCGTATTCCCTCAAAGAATTAGGGAATTTCCTGAGCTCTAAAAAAAACTGGCAGTGGGCATAAATTTTTCTTTTCGGGAAAGTGTCGCTGAAGGTTTTTTTTTGACGATTTTCTTCAATTTTGCCTAATCTATTATTTGACACAAGTTGCTGAAAACTGCCATGACGTCTCCTTGGATCTTTTTTTTCGATCGCAAAAATTATATTTGGAGAAACAAGTACCTCTATTTTTACAAATTTGCAGAAATAGGTCCTTGTTTTCCTTTTTTTCACCCTTAACTGCCTTAAAATATATGTGTACAGTATAAAACATATAGGGGCGGGTGTGGAGCAGTCGGTTAGAGGTCCGTTGTAGCCACACGGTCGATGGTTTGAAACCACCCCAGTGCAAACCAAGTCTTTCATCCCTCCGGGGTCGATAAATTGGTATCAGACTTGTCTGGGAGGATAAGAACACTGACTTGACCCATCGGCTAGCCACCGCAAGTCATTGTACAGGCCAGTTACACATTCCTGAACCTCAAACGATTCTGAATTGAAGTGAACGTGGTGGCGCATCCCAAGCGGAATGATTAACGCCAGTGACTTTATCATTTTTATCCTTTTATAAAATATATAACCTGAAACACATAGAAGTAAACAATATAAAGCTAATAGACAATCATAGGATATAAAGATGTTTGAGGAAAATGTCTCTTAAATAAAACTAGAAAGCTTTGTGATGCAATTTTAAAAAAAAATCGATCCTCTTCAATAAAATATACTCTATGTGATTGTGTGCGTGTTTTTCTTTTTCTACCGCAAAAGAGACTGGAAAATTATAAACCGAACCGAAATTTTAGACCAATTTTAAATATAAACATTTTTTCATGTAGTGCAGTAAAATTAATCTGTCTACAGTAAATATAATATCAATATTAATATTTCCGCTAGTGCCACTTTGATTTTGTTGAATAGACCCACATAGTGTTTATGTGGCGGGATTTCCTGGTTTTTTCGGAATATCTAAACGGGTCCTAAAATAAAACCCAAAACCACCAGGTGTGTTGTTGGTTTTCCTCATATCCTCTGTGTGCAGCTCATTCTCTTTTGCATGTGGTAGTCGATTACGATCGTTATGCCGAAAACCACCGCCGATAACGACGGAAGAAAATCCGTATAATCATCAGGATTTATATTTATTCAAGCAACACGTCACTCGTCACACGCAATTCCACAGGAAGATTCGAGAAAAAAAATACTCGATGTATTCTGGGTATAGTTCATTCCGACTACAGGATGGATATAAACATTAAAGTCCTTACAGCGACGTCGATATCTGGGATCTACAGTATACCCGAAATTTTAAAATCAGAAAAAATTGTGCTAATGTAATCATAGCGCTGCGGATTTACACATAGTCCAATTTTTTTCTATTCCTACTGTCTAGGAATGGCTGGAAAATGTTTTCGAAAAAGTCTGCTACTTTAACTCTCGAGCTAAAGCGACAAAAGATAGATAAAAAATGAAAGACCATTTTCTTTTTTTAACATATTTCTAGCGATGATATAATGCACAAAATGTTTCTATTCACATTTAGTCTTGTTTTAAAAAAACGCTAACTCTCATCATAATTCTAAATCATAATTCTTTCATTTTCATAAACCAACTAAGTAGGAATTTTTTTCTAGCAATATGCTAGAAAAAACATAATTTTTGAATGAAAGGATATACGACCACTTGAGCAGCCTTAGAAATTATAGATCGAGAGAATCACAGCGACACATATGAAATTGTAAATGTGAAATGAAAAAATAGAAATAAACGTAAATGTTCTTTGTAATAATAAGTAATCAGTTGTACACGGTACGCTACGATTTTAGCTAAAAGGCATTCAAATCGCTTAGAGCAAAAATGTAACAATTTTGAGAAACCAACGATGTAACAATATTTGTCAGTCCTATTGTAAACCAGAAACAACATAAGACTTCGAAAATACCTCCGCTGGCATCGAAGCACGATCTATATGCATATACACATATATACATATATATATATATATATTTATATTTATATTTATAATTATACTTATATTTATATTTACACATTAGTTCTACCGGAAAGTTCTGTCTGTTTTTGAAATGAAACAAAATACAAATCTTTCCCACTGTCAATAAACCTTATTGAATAATATAATTAACATTACTATTAATGACCTGTTGCCAGCGTGAGGGCAATTTGTATATCCCTTTTTTAAAACTGTTTCATTGATGCGAAAAATTTAACTAGTGCTTGTTTGACATCTTCTTCATTTTTTAAAAATTCTTTGCCACTTAGAAAAAATTTCGTAGAGACAAAAAAGTGATAGTCGGAGGGTGCTAAGTCTGGGTAACAAGATTTCCAAGCCTAGTTCTGCAATTCTTTCACGAGTCCACAAAGCAGCATGTGGCCTGGCATTATCATCGTGCAGTATGATGTCATTTCTATCGAACATCACGGCCACTTTTCTTGTACTGCTATCTTTAAATTTAAATTTTTCTTTAAATTATCAAGTTGGTGACGATACATCTCCGAGTTGAGCTTTTCGTTCGGTCTCAGAACCTCATAATGTATTGGTCCTTGAATGTCCCACTATATACAAACATTCTCTTACTCAGAGTCAAATTTAGTTTAGAGGTGGAAGGGATATCAGAAAGCTATCCTATCAGAAACTTTATCGTCACCAAACACTTTCAATAAATTTCTACATGTTTCCGTAGCATTTCTTCCTTGTTGAAATTTGTGTAGAATACACACAGTGGCGTAAAAGAACTTTATCAGCACCCATGTGTACACCATCGCTTCACACTTAAGGCTAATGTGACTCAAATGTGTTTTATTTAAAGGCATCACCCCACGAATCTGGGGTGGTGCGGATTTCAGGTGGAGAATTCCTCTATGTAATCGTCGACTATGGAGAGGAAGGCGATTTCGTCCATTTCTTCCTAATTGCCGTAGAAAAAATGGCCCGGAAGATGCGACGCGTGCGCAAGGCTGGCGCGCTCCAGTCGAACTCCTTGTAGAATACAGGGCGCCGGAACGCTCCGAGTCGTATCCCCCGGGGCCGTTTTTTTTTGCGGCAATTAGGAAGAAATGGATGGAAACTCCCTTCTCTCCATAATCTACGACTCCGTATAGGCGTACGACCAAGAGGTCAAATTGTCTGTGCATATGATTCCGCTATAATTATGGCGCACCATGTAATATAGCTTCAATTCAGATATATTTCCCTCTTGAATTCCTCAACCAGATGATAACAACGCGTCTGCTGCAACTCATGTGCTTTCTCTACTTGAAACGCACTCCTTTTCCTATCTCCTCTGTCTCAATCGTAGCATCGTAGTGTTAGAGGAAAAAATCCCGGCAACAACTGTAAACACCTTTCCAACGTACAATTCTTTTAAAGTTCTTTTAAAACTCATTTTTCATTTTTTTTCCTCCCTTTCTTCTCATTTTAGAGCTGCTACATCTTTTGAGAGTTCTAAAGTGTAACAGCTGCTATCTGCTGCTCCCTTACATTTACGAGTTCAAGCTCTTCGAATGTGTAAAACCGAAAAATGTTTTAAGAAAACACTTTAAAGTGTAGTTGCTAATGTGAGCTAGTGCTGTGATACACTTTTAGCCAATGGTTTTCTTAGAAAAATGGAAAAACAGTCCAATTTCCGACTCAGTTCGCTTTCTGTTTTTACCGTCGTCTGTTTTTCTTTTTTCTGAGATGTATTCTAATTCATTCTCTAAGATGCTTCTTTATCTTCAACGTTTTAACCACCTTCATCCCCCCCCCGAATTTTACAAAATTAAATCTGTGGGATGTGTTTCAGTTAAGAAGTTTGCAAATTCTGATTAGTTGTGCAATATCGCGTAAACGGCTGCATGAAAATTGTTCTCAGCTTCAGTTGCTTGTAAGAAAAAGTGCAAAAATACACATTTCTGACTATGATACAGACTAATAAACGTATCGTTTAGTTTTGAGAAGTCAATGCGGATCCTTTGAGACCCATGAACACCTTTTCCTACGATGGAGATATAACCGCTAGATATGGCAGTGACAGGATAGGTGTGTGTGAAAGTAATTAACGAAGGTTGGGGAATCTTTGCCTGTTTTCAGGCCACACATTCGTCAAAACTAAATTCTTGAAGTATATTTGAAATCAGCAGCTCATTTGCCTTCGAATGGTATTTTTCAAATTTACCTTTGGTCACTCGCAAAGATAACCGACGGTTTGGCACGGATTTTAGCACGAAAATTAGTGGCGTTGGTCCGTTGTAAGGAGTAGTTTCGAACCTGAAGGTTGAAATGAAGATTCTGGCGTACAAACGTTATATCCGCTTCATTAAATGCACTTTAGAACACATATCGAGAGTTTATGATTAAATTGAAGTGATGCGACGAGTCATCGAGAAAAGATTCTTCATCTAAATGAAATAGAAATGATCAGTCATAGCGCAGTCGGTAAGAGGTCCGACTATAATTGCACGATCGATAGTTGAAAATCACAGCAATACCAATCAAGCCCTTCCTTCAAGGGTCAATAAATTGGTACCGGACTTTCCTGGGAGGATAAAAACACTGACTTGATACACTCGCCCTCGTGTATTGTATATGCTAGATACTGTGTTCGTGATCTTTGAGCTCCATCTCCTTTTTTTTTCCTTTTTTTTTTGCTTCTCTTCAAATCCTTGAATTGAACTAAAAACATAAAAGTAAGGATAGAGGTTAATAATAAAAAAGAGATCGATAAATAATTTGAAAAGATATGTAGTTCGTTTCGCCTCTTCCAGAACGATCAATTTCTACAGAAATCCTCGTGCTGGTGGGTTCCAAAGCGATTGAACAAAAAGAAACTGAATGGAACTGTATGGTCGTTTTGGAGAGGGGGATTTAGAAATTTCTTGCGGCTAACGCAGTTGCATGACTCAGTGTGCGGCTATTCAAGGAAGAAAAAAGATTGACAAAGACTGTACTCACTGTAATAGCCCAAATCTTACTTGATAGTAGACAGCCTTGATCTCTGGAAAGTCCAGCTTTTGAAGCAATTCGTCAAAATTTACGTCATGTTTGAGTAAGACTTCCTCAAAGCAAATTCTTTAAAGGAGACGATTAATTTAGTTGTAACAAAGTTGTTCAAATCTTATAAAATAATAGTAGTATAATATAATTAGTTAGGAGTCAATAATAATTATAATTACATGCAAGTCGAAATCGTTTTTCTGTTACTTTGGAACTCTATTGCCCTCGGGGGGAAATGTGATGTGATCACGAACGGGCTGCATCCATGTGCCAGCTGCCACCAAAATTAATTCATATGTCGATGACAAATTATTAGAATTTGAGGAAATGTTCGTAGTGAAAGAAATTTGCGCCCAAGACTCGTTGTTAAAGTTATTTGACGAGCATTTGTTACTAGTATCAATTAGTACTATATGGTACCACTGACACTCACCAATCCCACTTTGAATCGAATTGATTCTGCGCCTCATCGGACGGACCTGCTAAAATTTTCGGAAAGATTCTTGATTCCTAGCAGCAATCAGATTTCCACTTCTTTTATTTTACCACATATTTGTTCTGTAGCTGCTGTGAAGAATCCTAAGTATCTACCTCTACCTTCCTGGAAGCCAGTGTAAGAAACTAATCGAGAATTATCCGCGAGCGGTTTTTTGATCGCTTAGTGTAGACGTTTATTTTTAGTGCTAGTCAACCGGAGTGATATTATCGGGATTTTTTAAATGTTTCTTTTTTCCAGGCATCCTGTTGCAAATCTGTTTTGTAACTAAATCTTAGGTATATGGAAACTCACCCACAGCTCTATACTTCCCAAATTTTGTTTTTATACCATATTTGGTCGGGTGTGCCGTAGGCGGTGAGAGGTTCCGCTTTGACTGTACGATCGATTGATGGTTCGCAACCGTCCCAGTTCTAACTACACGTTTCATTACACCGAGGCCGATAACTTGGTACTAGACCGGTGTCGAGGATAAAACACTGACTTGATACATCGGGTAGCAGCTATAAGTCACTGTAGAGGCTAGACACGTGCTTGCGAACTTCAAACGATTCTGAAGGGAGCGCGTTGGTGCACCCAAAGCCACCAAGGACTGATTAACCCTGATACTTTGTCCTCCGTACAAGAGTCGTTCTGCTTCAGATGAAATTTCCTCGACACACTACTGTTTCGCTTCTCTTAGGAGTACGCATTGAGTAAAACATGGCTTGTGCAGATCATTCAAACACTGCTGGTCGATAGCTCGAGTATTCGGAAAAACATGGAAAGAGCGAGCAAGATGCTATGTGCTGTGTAACAATTTCGTTCCACAATACGTCAACGCGTCTGGATAGCGTATCCGGACGACGAAATTTGCAAGACGACTTGACTCAATTCTCGCCAGCGTTACTCTGCAGCCAACATGCGTGATGGATGCACGTGTTGGTGTCTTTTTCAACTCTACGTCCCTCTTCTTCACAGCTATCGGTAACCGCGGTGTATGTCAGTTGCTGCTGCACTACACTAATATACTAGTAGCCGTACGTACCACTTCTTCGCACACAGCCGATATCATCGATTCTGGACACTTCTGCCATTCGATCCAAACATTTTGCTAGATGTTAATGTCCTGCTGGGGATTACGATCCAAGAAATGGAATAAGAAGAAGAAGAAGGAGAAGGAAAAGGAAAAGAAGAGGAAGAAACAGGAGGAAAAGGAGCAACAGCTGCCACAACAAGAAATGTCTCCCTCTGCTGGTGCAAATGGTCTGTTTAGTTACTTGTATGCTCCTGCATTTTTATCTACTAGATACTGTAAATTATTCGTGGTAGATTTATAATACTTCACCTATAAGAAGATTCGCATGGTCGTTTCAAGTCTTTGGATGTTCTAGAATGATCCGACGCTATCTATTTATGTTTATGTTAATTTATATTCGTTAGAAATTTCTAGTTCTGTTCACATAGAAACTGTAGATTCCTGCATTAATCGCAAATGCTTCTAGAATCGAATTTTCCTTTAAGCAGGAGGGAAAAAACCTATCTTCTACACATTGAATTTTTTCAAAATTTAGTTTCTAATGCATTAACTTCACCTTCTTTCAACTCATTAATTCAAATGCAAAACTTTATTGATAAAGGCTAGTTAACTTAATTAGTTTGCATTAGATTTGAATTTGTTGTGCCTTGGGTCCGCTACAAGGAAGAGCAACAGGCATCGGTGGGCAGGACCCAAAGCCAATCCCACGAATCTGGAGGTGGTGGCCTCAAAAGGCGCCTTCTCCCCCCAAACCTTGCGGGCTCGCGCTCAAAGTCCAGTACCACCGTTTCGATTCACCACCAGGGCCTTCAGGTGTTATTCAAATACTGAAATAATACAATTTATATATTATTTATTATTTACTATTATAATTTTATCCTTATAATACCAATACATGGCAACAGCATGTACACGATAGCAAATGGATGACGGTATTGATCGAGACCTGTCAAGATGATTGTGCAGTAAGTGGTTTTCGGCCTCAAAATGGACAGTGGCATGCGATGCGGACCTCGTCGCATCCAGCCGTGATATGCGATTTGGACCCAATTGCCGAAAATCTACAAAACGGACCCAAAAGGGAAGAAAAAATAACCGGAGGCTTCGGCATAGCGTACCGGAGCGGGGGTTTTCGAAGTTTTTGCACCAAGAAAGGGGTGCTATTTTCTGGGAAAGAAACACAAATTATTAAAGCATTTAATTTTCACGATCTCGATTGGAGCGCGCCAGCCTTGTGCGGCGCCGCATCTTCCGGGCCGTTTTTTACGGCAATTAGGAAGAAATGGACGTAATCATCCTCCTCTCCATAATCTACGATCCCGTATAGGAACTCTCCACCTGAAATCCGCACCACCCCAAATTCGTGAGGTGATGCCTTTAAATATGACCAGCAAGTATCACGCAAAGAAGACCATAAACCATCGAAGCAACGTTAGCCACTCATATTACTGTTTACAACAACCTTCTTTTATTGATTTTTGTTCACCACAACTTTTTTTTCAGTTTCTTTGAACAATCACCGAAATCTACTTTTCTCTATTCGAAGTAGTTTCATTTTCTGTTTACATTACTTTCAAATTCAAAGATAATTTATCTACATTACACATTTTTATCCATTCTTCACCTACTGTTTTTATATCGTTTCGCTCGAGCAGAAAGTTTCTCATTTTACAGCTGCGACAAAACTTTTTTTTAGTACTTTGGATATGCAACTGGACACGGTAAGAGTTGTGAGAGATGATTGGGACACGCATTTTAAGAAAGTTTTAGTAAACACATTAAATGAAAGTATAAAGTATCAAGGTATTTCAAGTAAATTAATTAAAAATATATCTTCATCTATCATCTTCATCTTAAATATATGTTTATACACATATGGATCAACATACACTCTCAACTCACTTTGATTCTTTCGAGTTCAACGTCGGTCAATCAATAAGTAGAGATACTTATATCAAGGGAAAAGGGATCAAAATTGATGGGAGGATTCAACGTCGAAGCCGTCTGAACACACGAACATTTTCTGTTGGGAATTATCCTACAGAACTAAGATAACTAATCCATCACTTTAACCACCCATGGCTGATTTTCGTTATGCCCAGTATTTTTCGGGTTCTTTTCGACATTTAAAGGAGTAATGTCGAGATTTAAAGTGTCCATCGATAAACCAATGATTTCCTATAGTGATCTCCATTGTGGATCGATCGGCAGATCCGCAGTGGACTACTTGATGCTGTTCGAATTCATGTTTCTTTTTCCTTTCATTCTTCGACTTATTACTTATTATTCTATTTATTTTCACTATTCACGACTTATTCATTACTCGCCACGAATTTGTTCATAATCATAAGTTCATCCCGAAATCATAAGAATTCTCGATACCTTCCAAATTTTTCGAATAATTCAGCGCATTCGAACTTTCATTCGTTCAAGCGATTGAATTCATAGATTCCTTCAGTATTGTTTTGTTTATACTTTAATTTACAAGTTTACTGATAACTTTTCAGGATAATAGTTCATCTCTGGTTGAGATGTCTAACTACTTCTTTTAATCCTCACTTGTTCGATCTTTTCCCTTGGTCTAGCAGCTTTTTTACCCAAGAAATCGAAATCTGCTTAGTCAAACCACAAAAAACTAAAAAAACTAAAAAAAAAACTGGTTTAAAAAAAACTATCTAACTCATTTATTGAAATTTCATCCCATTCTGCTTATAGAAGAACGACAATGTTGAAAAATATAAACTATGTATGCATAGATACAGTATTTGTCGTTCTGCTGTTTAAAAAAAATTGGCAACTAATAATAAAAACTATTTATTCATTCACTTATTTATTTTCTTCATACCCATGACATGCAATTAAAGATTTTGCTGAGGCATTTATTCTATTATTTTGTTCTTATAGATAGTGGGGAGTTTATTTTCTGCCGTAAGAGGGTAGTACCATGAATATCACCACTACTGGATATTTTTCCCAAAACAAAGTTTTTTTTTATAAGTAGAGGATTTTGAACTCAGCAATGACTTGTGGATGAAAAAAAACTGGGATTTTCACCAATTATATAATTTGATTTTGAAAGGGAGCATACTACGAATCTGATGTGGTGAGGGAATACGCGAAAAAGCTAGAGATGAGGTTGTAGATAGCGGAATAAAGATTGGTTCCGCTCACCTCTCCCTAATCGTCCTAAAAAAAACGGCGTGGGCACCGCTTTAATTCCTACGAGCAACGTTAGAACGCTCCTCTATGAACACGTTTAGGTGCCCTATTTCTATTTGTTGGCTTCAATTATATAGGCTGGTGAGAAGACGTCAGCACTGTTCTCCGACCACTCGCACTTGCATGCGGAGCGTGCGCATGGATGGCGCATTGCAGCTGAAGCCGTCGTAAAAGACGGCGTATAAAACGAAGTTTTTTTTTACGGCGATTAGGAAGAGTTGCGCGGAACTACGCTGGGTTCCACAACTTTCCGCAATCTCTCACTTCTCCAGCGGATTCCTTCACTACGTCAGATGCGTGGCATGTTGCCTTTGAAGTTTCACGGCGGGTTCCTGTCACAGCTTCTCTTCGCCACCTATTCAAGTGAAACCAACGATCAGGCTGCTAAGGAGACCGAAGCGTGTATCTTAGATTAGCGTTCTAACGTACGTCGTAGGGAATAAAGCCGTTCCCACGTCGTTTTTTCATGATGATTAGGGTGATATCACCGAAACCACTCTGGATCCCGTAATCCACAACCCCATCTCTAGCTTTTCCCTCGAATTCCCTACTACATCAGATTCGTGGTATGGTGCCTCTACATCAGTTATATTTAACCCTTTCATAAGTTTGTGTATTTATTTTATTTTTTACATTTATTTTCTGTATTTCTTTGTACTCCTCAAAATTTGTTCGTTTAACTTTAAAGTCTTTCTTCCAGTTTTTCTAAAGCTTTTTTTTTATTTGCTGAAGTATTCTTTTTCAGTTTTTGACAAGTACAATGGAAGCTCATCCGAAGAAGAAGAGGAGTCAGACGAGGAAGTGGTGTGTTCTGCTTTCTCCTTCATTTTCCTTACAGTTTAATAAAATAGCCTTGTTCCGACTGAAATAGAATTAATTCGTTTAGGTGGTGGCTCCACGTCGTACAAATCAGTTCCGTGTAGCCACCAATCCATCGCCGGCAGAGGCGATGCCTGCCGTTTTGACCGACATCCGCAAAATCGCCGAAAGCCAACAAGGTGAGTGCTAAGAAAAAAGAAAGCAAAATGAAGAGTAAGAAGAAACCTGATCCGTTTTTTTTTAGTTACTAAAAAGTGAAAAAAAACGCCGAACTAGAAATACAATCCAAGAAATCGTAAAGTTGCGGAAATTTCAGCTGCATTAGTTTCCCATTCGTCAAATTACCAAGGATTTAACGAGAAAAGGGGAATTATGGAATTTTGCAAGGATTCTTTTTGTTCAATTTACCTACTAGGTGGTTTTTCTGAATTTTTTCATTGAAAATTTGAGCAAGAACACTGTTTTGCTGGGTGAGAAGAAGAAATTTAATTGAATTTTTAAATGAATTCAGTAGAAGGGGAAAGAATTTGACGCATTAAGAAAATGAAAAACTTGACATGAATTTGATAAATTTTGCGTGCACAAATCTAAAATTTAGTTATTCGTTGGAATCAGTAATTTCTGTATTGGTTTTGGTGCCTCTAACAAAAAGAGGGGGTTTAAAAATTAACGTTAAGCCTTAGGAAGAACTTAAAGGATATAGAAGAAGGATTAATTAGGATTAAGGATCTTAAAGAAGTAGAATTTCTGAGTTGTTAGAAACTCTTCCATCGTCTACTCGTAGTTCCTGATGCACCCAAGATATTCCCAAAAAAATTTGCTGGAAGTCGCGCGAGATTCCTTTTTTTGTTTTTTTTTTCTTGTTAAATTTTGTTTTCTATAGTTTTATCAGATTTTCTGGTGCAGAATTCGGAGAAAATTCTCCATGAATTTTAAAAAATTCTAAATAATTTTGTAGAGCGTCAGAAAGTCCATGTTACTAGCCGCCTAAGGCCCTTGGAAGGATCTTATCTTGGAAGACTCAGCACCCCATTGAATATGCATATATCTTCTATTCAAAAGAGTTTTTTGTTTCATCGCGTAATGTATCCGCAAAAAAATATTCTACATTCATTGGGCAGCCAAGTGTGGAATAATTCCATTGCTTACAGCTAATGAGACTATTGTCACCGAGGTTGTACGTCCTCAAAAAACCGACGAAGAGAAGCGAGCGCTTGAAGAACGTGAGAAGATGTTGGAAGCTCAAAAACTGGCAAGAGTGAGTGATTTTGCTGGATTTTCCTTATCCTGAGCTATTCGTGACATATTTTTCTACGTTTTATTTTTCATCTGGGCTCAACCTCATCGTTTCAGGATCAGCAAGCGGCCGCTATTCAAGCAGCCGCTGCAAAAGCAGCTCAGGCGCCGGCGTCTCCACCAGCAGCGCAGGCGCCTCCTCCGGCCCAAGCGCCGCCACAGGCACCCCAGCAGGATCAAAACGATGCGCAGGTAAAGTTCAGCTCATGAAATTGGGGAAAAGTTACGAAAATTTCCTTCAAGATCCTAGATTTGTATCTAAAATACCCAGATGTCTTCAATTTTAATTTAGTAATTCATTAATTTATTTTTATTTTATTGTCTCATCTTTTTTAAATTTTTTATTAACTTCAATTTAGCATTTTTATAATTTCTATTCTTTCAAAAACTTTTAAAATTAGCGAACTCCGTAATTTCTTCACGGTTTTCCGTTTCTTTTCAAATAAAACAATCGGTAACCAAATTCGAAAAATTTCAAAATTCTGCAAAATATTTGAAAAAAAGCTGTGACGAAACACCTGCCTAGTTTCCGTTTCCAGAACGAGAACCTTACAGGGAATGTTGAATTAAGTTTGAATTTAAGTTAAAGTCTCTTTAATACTTCGTCAATAAGTGGAGATAATCCTTCTGTTAAAAAAAAAGAAAACAAATTAAAGGGGCACACCAAAATTTTTGAATTGTGCTGTTTGTCTTCGATGTGTTATAGAAGAAAAAAATAAATGTGTAAAATTTCAATTAATCAATAGATATTTGAACTATGTAGATGTTTAACACATCAAAGTACACATGCAATACATAATTTTGGATGCTCCAACCAATTTTTATTCTTTGATGCGTTCTCTGCTTGACACGATGATCAACACTAAATCAACTGGAGAGAAGCGGTTGCTTTTCCAATCATATGACTTTTCGAGAGAAAAAAAGCCAGCAAAACTTTTCGAAACGGAGTTTAGCTAATGAACTCCGAAACCTACTGGTTTATAGGAAATGTAGAGGAAAAAGTTGATCAAAGAATCTTGAATCATCTTGAACTGATTAGCCACCCATCTCATCTAATGTTAAGTTTTATTTTTTTTCGGGTTTTATTTTTAAATTATTATTATTTACTTACTTGGTTGCCAGAAACCTTTCGCAAGAGAAAAGTCGCATATTTTAATGCATTGATTGATGTGTGTACAGTTGGTCTCAAAATTTTTGTTCTCTCACAACGTGCGGATCGGGAACACGAGGCAGGGGGTGGAGCCAAATATTGGTCAAACCGTGCTGCAGCGTCGCGCCGCTGTACGAGTGTCCCGGTTGCGAGGGACGTTGGTTAAAGGCTATTTGTTTTTCTTACAACTTTTAAAAGTCAAAATTACTTTTAATGCTATTTTTTCCTATTCTATTTATTTATTTCATTGATTTTCTGAGCCACAAATGCAAGACATTCGAAGCGATCCATAACAGTATTGATTGATTTAGTACTTAAGAGGTTCGGGAGCTCTCCCAAAATATCATTCCATGTACGATAATAATTCTCGAATATAGCATATTTCTGAAGTGTAAATTGTTGAGTAAACGTTAATCTGCATTTTTCAATAACTATTCGGCATATTTTTTTCTAGGCAGAAGAATTTGCGAAGCATATGGAAGAGGAAATGCGGAAGAAGGCTGAAGCGGTAGGTTCTTTTTCCCGAGCCTGTTATTTCTTAGCAAACAACTACAAAAAAACTTTAGGATTTCTTTAAGAAGTTCTATTTTCTGCATAGAATGATCTATTTGGTTTTTTTTTTCAAGTAAAATTACTGGACATTTTTTTTGGTGATTTTATTTGGCAACTTTAGAGCTTCAGAAAAACGTCAACCGGATAATGTCTATTTGAACAGATCTTTTCTTCGCCTCACAAAATTTCTAATTCTTCATCCAGAGTTGAGGTTGAGAAAGTTTCATGCGAATGAGAATAATTAATACTTTAGTGTTAAAGGCATCACCCCATGAATCTGAGGTGGTGCAGATTTCAGGTGGAGTATTCGTATACGGGATGGGAGATTATGGAGAGGGAGGAAGATGCGGCGCCGCACAAGGCTGGCGCGCTCCAGTAGAACTCTTTGTAGAAAATAGTGCGTCAGAACGCTTGAAGCCGTATCTTCCGGGCCGTTTTTTACGGCAATTGGGAAGAAATGGACGGAATCACCTCCCTCTCCATATTCTCCCATCCCGTATACGAATACTCCACCTGAAATCCGTACCACCTCGTGGAGTGATGCCTTTAAAACAATTCAATATGTTATTGATTAAAAGGATAAAGAATAAAGTGTCTGGCGTTAATCAATCCGCTTGGGATACGCCCCCACGTTCACCTCAGTTCAGAATCGTTTGAGGTTTTGAGGTTCACGAACGGGTAATTGGCCTATACAATGAATTCCAGGGGCTAGCCGATGTGTCAAGTCAATGTTTTTATTCTTCCAGACAAGTCTAGTGCCTATTCATTAACATTTCATTCCATTCATTGACAATTCATTAGGAAGCAAAGCCTGGTGAGCATTAGAGCGGATTTGAACCTCCGATCGATCGTGCAGGCCGTGGAACCTCTTACCGACTGCGCTACGCCTGTCCCTATATAATAATTATTAATTATTACGCATATTATTCATATAGTTATACTATTTTAGTACTTTAATGTAATCACACTTCTGTTCATTGACTCGAATTGAATCTTCGACATGATTGATTCTGTCGGTTTAAATAGTTAGCTTAGTTTAAATAATAAGCCATACATGTCGAATTCATCAAAGAGTGTAATGTTAAAAAATATATAAGAAAAATAAATTATTAACCAAGTAATATTCTAATGTGAATAGGTTGAAGCCTCTGAGGTTGAAACATATTCGGAAAACATCCGAGAGCTACTTTTTTCTACTCATTTTCTTTTGTTAAAGCTCTACACTTAAAATTTTCGCTCAGGAGGCTCACTTGAAAGAATGTTAAAAGCGCTAAATTGAGTGCATTAGCGAGTTCCTCTAAATGAACAGATAAACCTATCTCTTAAATATTATTTTTTTGTATGTGCGGGTGTGGCGCAGTGGGTTGTAGCCACACGGTCGAGGGTTCGAAACCGCTCTAGTGCAAACCAAGCCTTTCATCCCTCCGGGAGTCGATAAATTGGTACCAAACTTGTCTGGGAGGATAGAAACACTGACTTAATCATCGGCTGGCCCCGCAAGTCATTGTATGGGCCAATACGTCTTCCGAAACCTCAACGATTACGAATTGCAGTAAAACGCGTAGTCGCATCCCAAGTGGATTGATACGCCAGTGACTTTATCATTTATTCTTATTTATTTAATTTTATTTATTATGTGGTTGTGATTCAAAATATACACTTTGTGCAACTAATCCAGCAAACTTGTGAATTGAGTGCACTCAGTAACCCACCACCATCATGTTTTATGAACGAAACCAATTGTTCAGCTGAGTCATATGGTTCGCGGAGTTTTTGCAAAAATCTAAGCCTTACTTCAAATTTATTTCCAGGCTCGAAAAGCAGCAGAAGAACAACTTGCACAAGCAAAGGCGGCACAAGAAGCGGCGATAAAGAGAGCACAGGAGCAAGCGAAGAAAGC
This sequence comes from Necator americanus, assembly GCF_031761385.1. Lineage (NCBI taxonomy): Eukaryota > Metazoa > Nematoda > Chromadorea > Rhabditida > Ancylostomatidae > Necator > Necator americanus. The sequence goes on from NC_087375.1 coordinate 8,489,746, forward strand.
ACAAGAGGAAGCGCTGCAGAAGGCTCGCGAGGCTGCCGCTCAAGCGCAGGCGGAAGCCAAAGCGAGAGCGGACGGTGACGCTAAAGCCGCACAGGAAAGGCAACAAGCTGAAGCGAAAGCTAAGCAGGAGGCGGAAGCTCGTGCTAAGGCTCAGGCTGAGGCTCAGGCTAAGGCTGCAGCGGCAGCAAAGGCGCAGGCTGAGGCACAAGCGAAAGCGAAGGCGGAAGCCGAAGCAAAAGCTAAGAAAGCGCAACAAGAAGCGCTGGAAAAGGCTAAAAAAGCCGAAGCCGAGGCGAGAGCCAAAGCTCAACAACAACAACAACAACAACAACAACAAAAGCCGCAACAACAACAACCACAAAAGCCACAACAACAACAGCCACAGCAGCAACAAAAAGCGCCACCAACACCCGCGAAACCGATGGGTAAACAGCCTGCGCCAGCTCCGGCAGTTCCACCAAAAACCACGGCGCCGCCGCCGGCAGGCAGACAGCCGGCACCGCAGCCAGCAGGCCGACAACCGGCGCCACAGGCGTCAGGAAAGGCAGCGCCGCCGCAACCGCCAGCTAAGCCGGCTCCTCTGCAGCCACCATCTCGAATTAAGACAAAGGGCGATCCAGTGCCTTTGCAAGAGATCGACAATCGTAAGTTCAAAAATCACTTTTTCTGTCAAGGTTCTGAACATACACTGAATTTTTGCATAATTTAGAGCCGGTGAGATTGCCGCAACGTACTCCTGGAAAAGTCCATAACCCTATGCCTGAACCAAAAGAATGGGAAACCAGGCAGCAGGAACCATTGTCGAAGAGCACAACACTCAGGCAGACAGCCAAGGTATGAGGAAAATCAGAATTCATTTCAAAAACGCATAGGGAACTCTATTCTGATGAGAAGAAACATTCTTTCTAAGCAATCAAGAAGCGAAAACTGGTCTTTCGTCACCTAATTATGATTCTGAATTGTCAAAACTATTTGTTTTGGTCTTCTGGGTAGTTGCTGCCGGTAGCAAAACGTGCTACCCATCCGCATCAGTGTTAAGTATACTTGGGACCAGTTCTCGCTTGTAGAATTTTAACGAGCCATGAACCGCCGTTTTATCTTACGTTTTATCGTGTTTAAGTACAATGTCCTACAAGCTGTTGTCGTTATGCCCAGTTCTTTAGCCTCTACTTTTTTTCTCTGGAAAAATCCCTATCTATCGGTGGTCTTTTTGCCTGTGGGCTAAGATTCTGCTCTTATTCGTGGAATGATACTATGATTAGTGTTGGCTTTTCGCCGGTTTTAAGGGGGCGAGAACTGGTCCCCACAAAATGAAGTGGGAGATAAGCGGTGTGAACGTTAACAGTCTCTGTATCGCTGTTAAAAACTTCTATTTTACCTTCTTTTCCTTAAATCTTTGTCTTAAATAAGGCAAAACCCAACTCTTCGTCCACTGTTCATCAGCGAAAGATCTGCCTGTACCGTCGACGATGCGGTTCCAGAACTAGAAAAGATGTTTGTTGGAGGTGTTAGAGAATATTTGGAATTTTTTAAAAGATAGTAACCTCAAATAAATAAACAATATTTAATTTTAGAAGCGAACAACATCAGTCAAACATTATTCGGAGTACATAGAATAGAAGTGGTTTAATTGTGTACATATGGGACCTTTTTAGATGCAAGAAGAAGCGCTTGCACACGAACAAACGCGGCTCATCGACAGGGTACACGCACAAAAGCCGGGCATTCGACAGGAGAACGTGCGAGAGAGATTTATCGAAAAAGAACAACCTCCTCCTGAATTACAGGTAAGGTCCCGAGAGTTCTTTTACTAATTCTCAAAATATATAATTGAATGTTTAGATCTTGTGAATGTGTACAGTAATAATCTCTCCATTATCACTAAGAAGACTAAGAAAATTAATTGAAATTAAATTAAATTAATAATTAAATCTAAAAAAGGAAATTAGACCAAGAAAATCCACAAAAAGTGCCGAGGTGATAGATGTATATATCAGACTACAACCCCCTATATCTGACTCAATAATTTTTGACAATTTTTTTTTAAATAAAATAAAATTATAATTATTATAAATTAAATTATTTATTATTTATTATTTATTAATTATTAATTATTAAATTATAATAAAATTTTTTTAAAACTAAACATGCGACGTAGTTGTAGTGATCTACAATAAAACAAATTTTTTTCACTTTTTTACTGTACCACTTTTTTTAAGGAGAAAATTGGCAAAAGAGAGTGAAGCTCTTTAGTGGTTAAATCCTGTATTCGTTGATTTTTGTGGCAAAATTCTCGCTTAGTGAGAAATGTTGCGTATAATTTCTCTGAAAATTGTTTTGCACTGGAATTAAAATCTTATATTTTTGTATCAAACCTATTCGGTAATACATAGTGGACGCATTAAATTTTCTGCGAAAAGTAGCAATATTGCAGAATTGTTGCGATTTTTAAGACATATTTCAATAGATTAAAAACAAATAAATATTATCAAAGAATAGAAAGTGTCGATAGCACGTCCTTTAATGGTACATAGAAAATAAATACAAAAAAAGTATGTCATCCACGTTCTCCACTATATTCTCCATAGAAGTTTCCTGAAAAATCCTCCCATTACTCTTCGTTTCACTATTGATCTCTTCATAGAATTCTAAATTGCGTTCAGGAAAATTACATCATATAACCTTTCACTTAGGGCGAGTGTGGCGCAGCTGGTTAGATATCCGGCTTGGATTGCTCGATTAATGGTTCGAAACCGCCTTGGAGCCACCCAAGCTAGCCACGCATTCTTTAGGCTAAAACCGAAATCTGAGTTGAAGTCAAACGCGTGCGCGTATCCTGACCAGATTAATTAATGCCGTACACTCATAACCTCTAGTTTCCTCTTCGAAATATTCTCTAACCGCATAAGTGTCGTCTTCATTGGATATTGAATTTCAGGAACTTTAAAACATGAGAAGAAAAAAATCCTGCAGCTAACATATGCTGTGTAATTTAAATCTAGCCTGGAGAAATACCTGCTTGGCTGTTTTCGTGCAAATTTTATCACTGGAGGAGTGCTAATGTTCCTCACACTTTACCAATCCCTATGTGCTTTTTCCCCCTCCTCATCTCGATCTCAAGTGGAAAAATGAACGAGGCGCTGTTACCTGCCCACGGACACACCTTGATCAAGCTTCTTTTCGGCAACAGATTGATGGATTTCTCACTTCCTAGAGCAACAGTTGTGTTTATAAGAGCAGAGAGGTTCGATTCGAAGAGTTCAGTCAGTTGAGGTAAAAAAATCCAGCATTTGGTATCGTTTAAGCGCCTCCTTCATTCCTTTGAGTTTACACACACAAATCGTTTGTTTTGATAGAGAAAGTGATAAAAAGCCGAGCATCGATTGAGTAAACGTTATCCTCTCGGGCTCATTTATTTTCACTCAAGCTCAGATCCAATGGATGTGGTGGTGGTGGCTATGGCTATGTCATCTGAGAATCTCCTCCTTAACTAGGTGATTCTCCTCTATGTTCCATTTTTTTCGCCTATCCTTTCCCATTTAAGCGTATTTCTGGAATTCAACCAAAAAACACAAAATTATTGGGATTCCAAAAGAAATACCCAAGTTCATCCTCTATGATTCCATTTAACGCTTAGGACTTAGCAAACTCTCAATATTTGAGGATCGGGAGCAGAGTCTGACCTAGTTTTGTGGATTAAGGTACTCAGAAATTAGCGCAAAAATCCCAATTTTCAATAATTTAATTTTATTTATTTGATTCTTTTCTAGTTTTCGAGATTCTGAACAATTTTCTAAACCGAGCACTAGAATTTTAATAATAAAGTGCCCATTTGAGCTGTCCTGTATCATATAATTATCATGTTCTTTTAATTTTACCAAATCAATAATTTTCAGCAAGCGATAAACAAGGTAAATAAGGTTTTTCTAAAAATAAAGAAAATAATTCCGCTCTCAACTCTTCATGTGACTCTCCTTTTTATTTCTTCATTTTAATTTCTATTTCTTTTTTACCAGCTAGCCGTTGCTCATAAAACTCGTAATGATCCATTAATATTCATGAATTTTGACCATCATCATTACGCAAATGATATCCTTCATCTCTTCAATTTAACATTTTCCAAAAAAATCCCCACACCACAAAAATCCTGCACTCTATTGGCTCCGCCTTATTGGCGGATACTAGAATTTATCGGCAGTTTTTTTTTCTTTTTCCATTTCTTACTCTACTTTCTTACAAATTAATTTCAGCACAATCATTCAAAGCAGGATGGAGCAGCTAAGAAATTCTGTACATCTGAGCACCTTTGAAGAAAATTTGAGGAGTTCAGACAAAATTTCAAGTTTACCGCACTTTGTGTTCGAGCGTGTAGTGGCCATGGAGCGCGTTTCGCGTCAGGGCAATTTACACGCATGCTATGGCAGTAGTGAGGAAATTTCCTTACAATAGAGCTGATCAAAAGTACTAAGCTCAGTAGATCGGTTAATACTACATCAGAAAACATGGCTCCTGAACAGAACTACGAGAATATTCCCCGAGAAGAGACAAGATTTTTCTGCGCAAGACCACTCAATGGCATCGATGCCTTTTTCTGTTTTTAAAAATATTAACGTGATTTCTGTTTGTACAGTTCTTTTTTCACATTGTTGATGCAAAGTGTACTCAAACATCTTCAACATATTATTTTGGCCGTCATGGCGTAATAGTCAAACACGCAACACGATCAATCAAGCAACTATTTCAAGAAATAAATCAAATAATCGAACACATTCTTCGGCTTCGACTAAATCCCTTGATCCTTGCAATAATTTTCGACAAATTTTGGCATCAATCAAACTACCGTATCCGGACGCTTGATGTGTTTGTTTTTCGCAGAGTGTGCGTCGTGGCGGCGTGTTAGCGGGGGCGTCACGTTGGGAGGAGGAGTCGGCAGCACGAGAGAACGCAAACGCGATGGGCATCGACGGACCTGCACCGACGGGCGTACGGCTACAGGTAGGCGAACTGTATTTGATTATGCGGCGCTACTAGCGCACGCCTCACGCACTGTTTTCGAGGCGTGTACTACGAAATATTGATTAATGTGATCTACTATGGAAAGGAAAAATTCACACCTCCAATAATGTTTCTAAATAACGTAGCAGTCCCAAAGAAATTTAGGTGTTAAATATTTTTTCTGCAAGTTTTTTTAAGCACATGGTTATGTAGAGAACAAATATTCTGCTGTTTCTTTTTTTTTGTGGATCTCTCAGGAGAACTTGAACAAGAAATGTGGAAAAAAATATTGTTTACCCTGAAATCATCCTAAGATCATAAAATTTCCCAATGATCCTGAAATGTAGTGAGGTTCTAAACAACATTCATGTCCAATCTTAGAACTACCTCATGCAACCCACGCTAATTCCGCCTTCTTTTAAATCAACCTCTTTCGCATTTAACAATTACTATTATTTATTAATATTGTTTTATTATTTTAAAAATTAATTGTTCTACCTCTATAATAGTTGTACTATCCATATGTTGATAGAGAGCAGTCCTTTTTCGCGATACGCGAATATAAGAGCGAGGCGGCCGCGACCCGTGCTACAGTTCTCATCCATCCATAAATACTGGAATTTTCTTCTGCCCTCTAAAGTATCAGTGGATTTTTTTCTGACTGAGGCAGAAAATTCCTCCATTTCCTGGACTATGTGCAGGAAATTAAGGATTTTTTTCGTTCCAAGTGCACCTTTTTTTTGTCTTTTCACGTTGGTATTCACTGGAATGTCCTAAGCAGAATTGATTTAAACTAACTAAGAATTTAACTTTCGGAAACCGTCTCTTTGTAGCAGGTGAGCCTTTGATCTATGGATCAATTAGCATTGATTAACCAAGGGGATTTAATCTGACCTCACGCCAAAAAATATGTAGCGAGGGTGTGCTCCGACATTTCTTTGCCGAATTTTACCAGATTTTCTTTTTTTCAATTTTTGAAAACACTTAAATTTTAAACTTATAATTCTAAAATTATCAAGGGATTTTTGTGGTGGGGAAAAAAGAGAGCGTGTATGAAATGAGATTTTTCTTGTGCAAGAAAAAACGAGTTACGTTTCAGGTAGCTAGAGGCTGGATAACCACGAGCTCTCCATGCCGTATAGCAAAAAAAAATTAACAAAAAGCAAAAAAAAATCGCTTACATCAAAATTCTTCCACAACCAACACAACATATATTATATGTTCTATTTAATATTTATGTATTACATATTATATTATTATTTGCTATAATACGAACAATAAAATAATTTGATCTACGACATTGAGAGTTACTTTTGGGAATTTGGAACAGATTAAATGTCTGGTTGGATGAAATTTCTATTTCTTTCTGATAGGTTATCCATGAATCGCTAGGATTCCTACACATTTTGATAGATCTTTTTTCATATTCTACAGATTTTTTACTTCTTCCAGAAATCTTTGTCAATATCTCATTTAAAAAAATTTCCTATTTTTTTCCTATTAAAAGACTCGAACACTTGTAGCACTACCATAGGATGTTTGAACGAGTTTTCTTTTTTTGAAGTTGTGGTTTTGCTGAGAAATTTTCATCCATTTCTTAATGAATATCCCTAAATTAGTGAATTTTTACATAAGCGTGGCTAGGATAATAGAGTAGACTCCAACAGTATAGTCGTATCCAGAGAATCTTCCGAGACTCGATAACAAGTGGATGTTGTCACACAAAGGGAGTCGACTGTTTTTGCTGGCTTGTTGTTGTTCGAGCCGTTATATTCGAGCTCAGCTGTTTTCTCACCTCTACGCGAAAGTACCGAAGTCTGGATTCTCGCCAGGCCAACTACCCGGCGGAAGTTTCATCTTCTCAGATGATTTCAGTTGGGAAATTCACGCATTAGACGTTATTTTGCAAAAAAAATCCTCCAAAATTCGTGCGATCTGAAAGAAGGTGAACTACTCGCTGGTTTTTGAACTCGTCAATTTACTTTCTAGTAAATTCGAAGTGTTTTATGATCCTGAAAATCGTTCATACAAAGTATGAAACTAAGAATGTAGGAGTTATGTTTAGTATACTACTAGTAATTGCAAAAGATAACAAATCCGGTTACTCATCATGCCCCTCGAGAAAAATTTACAGTATTGATTTGCACTTAAAGGCAGCATACCATGAATCTGACGTGGATAAGGAATCCACAGCTAGAGCTTAGGTTAAGGTTGTAGATTCTGGTTGGGATCCAGGCTGGTTTTGTTTCAGTCCATTTTCTTTTTTCCTTCTCATCCGCGTAGGAGACGCTATTTCTTGCGACGATTTCAATTGCGACGCGCCACCCTTGCGCACGCGCCGCATCAATGTGAGGGCGTTCGAAGATGATAATTAATATAAATATAATAAAAATAACAAAATAAATAGTATTAAATAATATAATATAATATAATAATAAATAAATAAATGAATAAATAATGGGTTCTGATCTCTTCAAGTAAAGCCCATGAATAGGTTGCTGAGGGGACCGGAGCGTTCACATAGAGGAGCGTTTTAACGCATTTCGTAGGAACTAAAGCAGTTCCCACGCCGTTTATTACGACGATCAGGGAGAGATGAGCGAAACCACCCCGGATAGCGAAATCTACAGCCATAACTCTAGCTTTACTCGTGGATTTTCTCACCAGGTCAGATTCCTGGTATGCTTTGACCTTTGACCTGCCTACCGAAATAAGAATCCTCAACGAAGGACAGCAAATAATGATCACGAAGTATTAGTTTTTACTTACTTGGACTACTTGTTACTTTTATAAGTTTTTTTTAAAATCAAATCTCGCATTAACTTCTCCATTTCCTTGCACACCTTTAGGTCCTAGGTCTTTAGGCTGGTCAAAAATTAATATGTTTAGCTTCGTCGGTTAAACTTGGCAAGCTATCAACTGGTAATTTTTGCTTGACCCTTAAATGAACAGTCTCGAGTAAATTTTGCCAGCAGAAAGGAATTAAACAAATTTCCTAACGTAAATACTAGTATCAATAAGAGTTGGGACACATCAAAACTAAAATATGACTTCAAGTCTTCACTAACAATGATACAAATGAGTGTATTAACTCCTGGAATGGATACTTCAAGGTGACGACTGTATTTCCGAGCTCCGATTCTTCTGTTGTCTTAATTAATGAGAAATTTAATGGTTTCAGAGAAAAATCACTTTTTCTCTTTCTTTTTCGACAATTTTGGATAGACATAGTGGTCCCTCTGAATCACGTCTTTTTAGCTAAATTTTATTATTGTCAAGACAAAGTTTCTGCGAAATGTGAATAACAAATCGGTTTCAATAGAGAAAAACGTCAAAACTACTTTTTTCAAATTATTCTAATAACTATTTCAAGTGTTATTCAGTAGAAAATTAATTCAGAAAATATTTAGAATGATGTTTAAAAAAACCAATTCAAAACGTACAACATCGCCACTGACTTCTGCCCCAGAGTTCGTCTGAGACGGATTCGAATCCGTGAAAAACCGTTAGAATCCCTGAAAGCGGAAAAATTAAACTTTGAAAATAACATTCAAAAGTGAATATGCCGAGAATCTCTTTCATACTCTTTCATACTTTTAAAATTTTAAAATTTAGCTTTGACAAGTATGTGACCCGAAAAAAAGCAAAATTTCTCCAACCATTGTTAAATAATAAGACAAGGAAAATATTTTCGAATCCACATATGATGTGCGGTGTCAAAATGTTGTGAATAACCACCTGATTACGAATATAATGAGAATTTCGTCCAATTTTGAGAAATTAGCGCGAATCCTATGAACATCTCCTCCTTCCTGGGAGATGTATCCGCAGGATATGCCAATGGCAAGATTACGATGGTGTGAAAATAATTAAAGGCTGTATACCACGAATCTACCGTGATGAGGGAATCCGCGAGGAAAGCTAGAGATGAGGTTGGGGTTGGCAGTTCCCAGCCCGTTTTTTACAACGATTAGGGGAGAGATGAACGGAACCACCCCTGATCCCGCAGTCCACAACCACATCTCTAGCTTGTCCAGCGGTTTTCCTCACTACGTCAGATTCGTGGTACGCTGCCTCCAGCGAAGGTTGGGGGGAACTTTTTTGTTTTCACTGTTTTCAAGCTATATATTTGTCATAATTAAAGGCATCACCCCACGAATCTGAGGTGGCGCAGATTTCAGGTGTTCAACAAGAAGTATTCGTATAGTGGATGGGAGACTATGGAGGAGGGGTGATTCCGTCCATTTCTTCCTAATTGCCGTAAGAAACGGCCCGGAAGATGCGGCGCCGCACAAGGCTGGCGCGCTCCAGTCGAACTCCTTGTAGAAAATAGAGCGCCAAAACGCCTGAAGCCGTATCTTCCGGGCCGTTTTTTACGGCAATTGGGAAGAAATGGACGGAATCACCCCTCTCCATAGTCTCCCATCCCGTATACGAATACTCCACCTGAAATCCTTACCACCTCAGATTCGTGGGGTGATGCCTTTAAACAGCAAAACCATAATTGCAGTGGCTCATTTACTTTCGAATGTTATTTTCAAAGTTTAATTTAGCCTTTTCCCAAGGATTCGAGTGGTTTCCAGGGAATTAATATGTCGGCAACGGTCGTAGGAACAGAAGTTAGTTGTAATGTTGTAGTTAATGGATATGCTTATTATAAAAGATAACCGCTCATCGTTTACTAGCAACGAATAAGGAAAAACATCTTCTATCAGAACGTTTTTCGTCTATCTTTTCTAATTCCGTTATTTTTCATTTGAAAAAAAAAATTGAAGAAATTTGCTACACCTAGAAATTCCCAGGGAAAAATAAATAAAAGTAGGGATATATTTCGTCCAAAACTTTTCTCTTAATAAAGCTTTTTAATGCCTTTTTATTCTTTAAAATATAATAAATAGGTTTATTCACTTCATTCCCTTTCACTACCTATGTACTTCTAATACGTCAGTTATCGGTTGTACCGCAGGTTAAACTTCCTTTATTTCGAGTAATCACTCATGCTTCTCCCGTCACATGTACCACAATCTTTATTTTTTATTTATCTAAGATCTAATTGTCTTCGTTCCTCAGCAAAAATCAATCCGATGAAAATCGCACAGCTGCCACTGAGCTCGGTAAACATAACAGAATTATGTGAGCACAGATGTTTTTCTCATTATAAAATAATCATTCCCAGGCAGAATTGCTGGATTTCATCGCAACATGCATCATCGAGGGGTTAGCTGCTAATTCTAACGCTAATCCGTGAAAAATAACAAATTTTCCTCGAGAGAAAGTGATCGGAATAATCGCTGTACGCCTGTGCCGGGCTCAGCTTTTCTTTGCGATCCGTCGATCAGGTTGAAGTGATACGTGTGATCCAATTAATGACTGCCTTTCAGCACACAAACGCGCCGTGTGTAACATTTTGACGAGCGATTCCAGGCTATCCGCGGCCAAAGAATCATCACATGAAATCCGTGAAATCGTTTCATTGACTAAGGACACGGATCATCAGCCTTTTTTCTTCTTGGATAATTTTTTCAAAGGGTTTTTTTTCATCTCCAAGCCAAATTCCTAATAATTCCATACTGTAAAGAAGACGGAAACAGTTTTCGCATGTACAGTGATAAAAGATTCCCAATTACCGACATGATCAATGTTTCGAAACTCAAAACTGCATACGGTATTAGGATTAGTTCAATGGGGTCCTATCGAGAAATTATACGGATGTCGACGAATGTAAATGTATTTTTAAGTTCTTGTTCAGAGGAAAAAACACTGGTAGCTATGGATATATTATTATTATTATTATTATTATTTTTACTACTATTATTATTACTATTATTATTATTATTATTATTATTATTATTATTATTATTATTATTATTATTATTATTATTATTATTATTATTATTATTATTATTATTATTATTATTATTATTATTATTATTATTATTATTATTATTATTATTATTATTATTATTATTATTATTATTATTATTATTATTATTATTATTATTATTATATGGATTTATTAGCCGCTGTGAACGTTCTCTGAACGATTTATTTGTTTACTCAGCTATATTTTTCTATAGTGGTTGGATTCATGAAAAACCAGAAATCAAAATCAGAAGTCAGAAAAAAATCAGAAAGCATCCACCATCTTGCTAAGTGGACGAGTTTTCGGCGTAAAAAAAATTAATTTTTCATAAAACAAGCGGAAACGTTGGCGGCTCTTTTGTCATGAGAGCGGTATGGTTCTCTTGTACCCGACCATATGACCGTGGGAAGGGACCACATCTTTTCTCGTTGATGCCCTTCAATAAGTTCACCAACAGAGTTTTAGCTCCAATGATAGTAATATTTCTATAAATTTATTGAATAATGCGAGGATTCTCACAATCCTCTCCTGAAATTGGAATCACCACCGCCTAACCCTTTCGATAGCAAGTTTAGTTCCGCAGAGACTTTAAAAAATTGCTCGGAGATGAGAAAAAAGCAGACACACACAAAGGTTCTTAAAAAATTTCTATTGAACCCGATGTTACTGGATCAAACAAATCTATTGAATTTCTTTGTACATTATTTCTAATTTCCAATTTTTCAGGATGACGCTTGTTGGCAAACACAACATCGTATCCCAGCCGAGGTTCAACCGCCGCAAATCGGGAAAATCTCCATTCCAGAGTTTGCGGATGTGCACGAAGTTCATGTCAGCGAAGTTTTTTTTCGGTGATCTACCTGTTTACAATGATCCCATTTGCACTGGTCTTATTTTTTTTAGCGTACCGTAATCGTAAACAAACCTCAATCCTATCAGAAGGTGAAATGGAACGAATTCCCCGAGGAGGTGACGCCGGAAATTGGTGCCGCTCCAAAAGTTGCCACACAGGAGTGGGTACCTGTGAATCAGGTATGTAATAAATTGTTCCGCCAAATTCCAGATAATTCATTTAAATAAATAAATTTAACTTTAAAATCTGAATAATTCATCTAGTAGACTAAAAATTCCAAGTGATTTTAAAGAAAAAATTTATTTTTTAAGGACAATATCGAGCTTCAACGTAGTCTATATCGTCCAGGAAAAATTGCAGCTGTATGGCCACCTCCACAAGAAGAGATTGTCAAGGAAGCGTGGGTTCACCGAACAAAAACATACTTTTTTGTCTACTTCTCATTTCAATCCAAACATTTTTTTTTACTTTCTATTTTCCCTCTTGAAAGAAAAAAAAAGCTTTCCAGTCAGCCAGTTCGCGCTGTCAAGGCTGGTGACGATCAAGGATGGATCCAACAGGTGAAGCTATTAAGTAGCTACTTTCCCAGAAAAACGCATCCTTACGCTTTAGAACCCAATTTCTTTTTCTAAAAATTAATGAAGTCCTCTATCGATCACTGATAAGAAAAAATGATCAATCATCTTATGGAAAATGTTCCTTTTAGGGTCACTCCTTTACTATCCTTCAAATTCGCGAAAATATCTACTGTCTAGCTATTTTTGTTGATTTTCCTTCTCTGAAACATAAAATTTGGATTAGAAATGCCTTTTTTTTTGTTATTCATTTCATTTTCTTGTCAGAAAACATCCGAAAAAGTAGACATTCGGGCAGTTTTAATGTATTAATCAACGTCCATCGTCAATGCCTCATGAAATAATCCACTCAACACCTGGATTTGATAATAGGCGCAATTTTTCAATTCATCTGAGCAGTCAAAGAAGGTTGAGATGGATCCTCGAGATAATTCTGTATAAAATGAAAATTCCTCACATCTTTTGTAAATTCTATAACTTTTCCTTCCATGTTGATTGGCACAGTGACAGAAAACCGACGTAATCAATAATTTTGTCCTTTTACATCTATTTCAAACGGTTAGTTGAAAAGGCAGCATGCCGCCCAATCAATAGTCTCCCTACGTTGTCTCTTTCGCTCCCTACCAGACGTGGCACGTATGCCTGCGCCCGCGTACGCAGCATGTTGCCAGGTGCTTCGTAGGACAATTTGATCGACAGGCCGATTTCTCAGTGCGGTTAGGTGGAATTGATCGCGATCCTTCTACAGCCCTAATCCCACCGTTTCGTGGAGAAATGTCGTGGTATGCAACCTGTAGGTGAACTACTGTTACGTGCGCAACAATTGCTGATCCTGCAAGAGTCCTGGGCAATATACGTCTAATGAAGGAATCGTTATTTGTAAATTTCTCAGGATATCCCCAAATCTTACACTAAGCCACTCTCTTATCATAAAAATTTGTTGACAGAAATGTCTTTTTGCGGTAACTACCGAAATTCCATAGTACTGCAAATAAAGTGGACATTATATTACGAATCAGAAAAAAAAAATCCAACGTATTTCTGAGTCTTCTAAATCGTTCTAGGACCCGAACGATGTGATACGATCCGCGGCATGGCAACGAAATGCTAAAATCGATCGAGTATGGCCACCACCAGAGGGTGAACACGCACTTTCTGGCTATCAAGGTAATTGAAATCCAGGAGAGCTCTTGAAATTTTCGAAAGTTATCCGAAACTAACAAAAAAATATTCAGGACCTAAGCAAATGCCGGTCGTACAATGGCCACCAGTCGAAAGCGAACAACACGAACGTGAACAGGTTGAAGTGCTACAAAAGCATATCCCAGCGAAGAAGATGGAATATCAATGGCCACCACCACCTCCAGTTTATCAAGGTGTGTCTTATAGCCAGAATAGGGGCCAGGTATGTTCGTCCGGGTGACCGCGGCGCGCCTTTGATTGCTGCACGACACAAAGGGAACGGGTCTGTGTATGACGAAGATCATCTGGGACAAACTCGTTGCACTCGGTCGATTGAATGCGCTCGAGGCCAACAAAAGCGATCGTTGAAACAAAATGGATTTAATTTAATTGATTTTTTGTGGATTTTATCCATAGCGTTGAAACGATCTTAGAGCCTTTGCTTTTTTAAACCTTCTACCGAATCTAGAGGGGAACTACTATTTTGGGAGCAATAATTTTCGGTGACTTGTTATATCATATTTTTAGATAAGTATTCTGGACCTAATTCTCCCCAAATAAACCTAATTGTCCTCAAATAATATCTAAAATATCCGTAAATTATTGACTTATACCATAAATAACGTTGTCTTTTTATTTTTTAAGTTTTTTTTTTTTTGTACGTAAGAAAAACCTAAGAGGAAGTGACGGTGAAAACTATCTGCATTACCGAAGAGATTACCGAAGAGGCTTTGTAGGCAAATAGGAGAGGGCCATCGAACATGGACGTCTTCTCAAACTTTCGCAGAAAATTCCTTTTACTTGTAACTTTTGAAGTAAAGGAATGTGTTTATATGAAATAAATTGCGCACGTTAAAGGTAGTTTCAATTCTCCCTCAATTCATTTATCCAGAAATATGCTGACTGATCGTCACTTTTTCAACGGGTTCCATTTAGGTGCGTGTAAGATCTAATCTTCGCCAAGGAATCTAGTGCATCTAGGCAAATCTTTGGGGTCTTGGTTTGTGCTTGAACCAACTGGAGCCACTTGACGCTGTTGAAATCTGCTTGAAATCGGTTTTTTAATTGCGGACACAGCAAAACGCACCACTTAAAGGAAGCAAGAAAAGCTCCAAGAAAAGCTAGAGGTGTAGATCACAAAACATGAGCGCTATCACGTTCAATCCCCCTTAATTAATCTGAAAAACAGCGTGGGAAGCGAACCTAGCGATCGAATTTTCTTACGAGGCACCTGAGAACGTGTCACGTGCGCAGGCATGGGTATACGCACGGTTTTTTAGGGTGAGATCCGAACATAGTCACTTTCACGATATGCTCCGTTTATGCTCAGCGTACCAGCAGCGCAGACATAGTGCTGCAATTTTTCGTTTCTGCTCATCTTACTGCTCTGGGTACATGAACACAAAACGGAAGAGTATTGAACTCAAAAAAAAATTCCATTTCCTCTGCTAATTTTTCCCTACATTATACAGTTAATTTCCCAAAAAATATGTCTACTTGTTTGAAAATTACGCGTATACGAAATGTATGTAGGACTTTTTTTAGGAATATTATGTTTAAGGTCGCAAATACTACTGTACATCTTAATTTTTTCTTGGGTAAAAGGAAAACTACTGTATTTTTTTGTGATGCCTCTATAAGTAGCAGTTTCCTCATCGTTATCCTAGACTTACATGTTCAAAAAACCATAAAAATGCTAAAAATTACATTCAGATCTTTCTTTTTTCTTTGTAGTTGTTGAAAACGGTGATCCAGCAGTAGCAGGTGGTCCACCACCACAATCCACCACCACCACCACCACTACCACCGTTACAAAAACAAAATCGATGCCACAGCCGGTGAGTAGCATGGAGATCGGGAATCTGATCGTAGCGTAGTATTCTGTGTTTATACTTCAGCTCGCTATGCATGTACATTTAGTATTAATCATTTCTCTTAATTTTTGTTCTTTTTCTAAAACCATTTTGAGTGTTATTCTTGCTGTATAAATTTATTTTTCCGTGTTTTTTTTTCTGCTTTTTCCTTCATCCTCATTTTTTTCTGGATTTTATTTTCATTCGACCCCACTAATCGCTAGCCATACTCGCCTGATGTTCTACATAGACTATTTACTAGTTTATGTATGTAGCTATGGGTATTGCGGTGTGCGCCCTTCCAGGGCACCACCGAAAATCCATCAAATCCATTCAGGTTCAACGTCAACAGCAACAGACAACAATGCGTACAGTGAGGGCTTGAGGTAAGGCAATCCATCCACTCTGGACCCACCCCGGCTCTCGGATCGATAACGAATTGAACCCTGTGTTAAATTGTATTAAACTTCTTCTTCTTCTTCTTTTTCTTTTTCTTCGCTAACGTCAGTATTCTATTCGTCTTATGTATTTTTTAAAATTTCATTTCATGGCTATATTAGTGTCCTTCGTAATCAACTTGCCTGAATAAATATTACTCTGGCAACTTTCCTCATTATTTGTTCACATTTACAATTTTTTTTTATCGCGTATTTATAGTTTTTAATAAAAGTAAACATACAGTTTATGGATTTATGGACAACCATTTGCCAGCAAATATATCAATCGTTCGTTTTTCAGGGGAGATCTTCAGGACGCGCAAAAATATGGAGGCTAAGTAAAAATTACATTATAATTCTATTACAAATTTTACACAGGACGACAGGAATAAAATCTAAGATCACTTATCAAACCGCGATTTTTATACGCAGTAAAATATCCGGTAGTCGTGCAAGCGGTCGAGACAGCATGGTGACAACAACGCATCTCTGATCCATTTATCTGGCGCAGAAATTGTCATAAAAAATATTTTCCGTTTCTTTGTGGTGAAAGATGCCATAGATTCACAATCTTTTCCCGATTTCAGCTTACCACAACCAAAAAAAAAGGAGATTTGGATGCTAGGGATATCAAACCTCGCGGTTGCTTTCATCTATTTTTGTGATTCCGAAGAAAAGAATAAAAAGCAGTTTTTGTGTGAAAAGAAGCTGGTCTATTATTATTTTCATTCTTCTTTATATTATTATTCTATTATTCTTCTAGCTACCAATCGCAATTTTAGAAGCTACAGAAGCTTTACCGTGACCTTATAACTGCTGCCGTTGGCCTTCTGTGGACCGATACAGATTCCCAGAAAAGTTCAAAATATGTAGGTGTATGTACAAAAAGAAGTAGCCGTATAGGTTCGATTATATTTACGAAATGAAAAAAATCAATAGCTTTATTAAGTCACATATAACAATATAGGAATAACTTTTAAATACAAGAAAAATAAGAAAATATAAAATATATGAATCAAATTAAATAGGAGATGTAAAATACATAGATTTATGTAGTATAAGAAAAAAATAAGTGCTACAAATTACAGATAGCTTCATTAGAATGTTTACAAAATAATAAAACAATATAGGGTAGGTAATATAAATAATAAATAATATGACAGAACATAAAAATTGAATTAACAATTATAACATAAGAATTACAATAAACAGCAGAAAAAAAACAATATAATTCTCACGAATTTTTTGTCAACATGTACATTTTGCAGCATCTAACCCTTGCATTTCTGGATATTGATCCTTTTTCCATCATTAGTGATAATTTCAAATTGAATGCCAGCTCAAATTATCCACATACATATCTATGTACAGCAAGAGAAACAATAGAAAGATTTATTCCAAAATAATTTGGTGTTATTTGTACAGCAAGTGATACTGGAATTTAATATTTTCCATTGGCCAGCTGATTCATTTGGAAATCATTGTGAGAATTTCCGACGCATCGTTTCGCATTCGAGAAGTTCAGTAAAAAAAAATCTCTTGGATTTGGGTCTCTTTTTCTGAATTAGAGATTGAGGTTTTCTCTCAATAAAAATCTAATCAAAGCTTTTGATCTTACAGTACCCAGTCTTCCAATATCAGTTACTCCTTTTGAATCCCTTCTGGTTGGATCTCAAGCGAAATTTCTGATACACTTATGAAGAAGGTGATTTGTGGTTGAATAGTACAGTATGCAGCTTCTGCGGCGCTCGAACATACTTTCCTTTAAAAAAAAGCGGTGATCCGAAGCTCACAGCTACAGCCAATAGCAACATATTAGGACCAACTCAATAGCTTAGGCTAAGATTTGGACTTTTTTTGAAAAATAATTTCAAAAAATTGTGTTTTGCAACTCGAAGGGGAACTTTACTGCTCCAACTTCTTTGTGACACTGGGCAGATTTAAGTAAGTTCGTAGAGCTACTTGATGAACCTTCTTAATATAAATTTGTAATATGAATTGAAATATAATATTGAAATATATTAGTATAATTTGCAGTGGAATCAAATTACTTCGCAAATTACAGATCAGGAAGTCCACTCATAGGTTCGTTAAAAAATCGTTCTCATGAAAAATTCATGAGAGAAATGATTTGCTTTCTCAGCTTCTATCTTTCCGTACGAATCTCGCAATTATGGATTGGATAAACTCTGGAGGTTCTGTGAATAATGCTTGGAACTCTGTGAAAAAAAAAATTTGAAGAAAAGGCAATGCAATGAAATACTCGGATCTTCTCATTGCAAAGGCATTAGTGAAGTTGGATCGACGGATGAGATTCATCGCCTGCTCATTTATAGCAGTGAAGTTCTTCCGTGTGGTGCTTTGCTAATCTCCACTATTTACTACTGAAGTAATTATTGACAGTTGCTGATTATCCACAACACCGCTACTAACTTCTGTCCCATGCCCTTTTCCCTTTTGGATTAAAGGCATCATTCCACGAATTTGAGGTGGTGCGGATTTCAGGTGCACGGAGTCATAGATTATGGAGAGATGGGTGATTCCATCCATTTCTTCCTAATTGCGGTGAAAAATGGCATTGAAGATACGACTTCGAGCGTTCCGGTGCGCTATTTTCTACAACGAGTTCGACTGGAGCACGCCAGCCTTGTGCGCGCGCCGCATTTTCCGGAACGTTTTTTTACGGCAATTAGGAAGAAATGGACGGAATCACCCTCTTCTCCATAATCTACCACCCCGTATAGGAACTCTCCACCTAAAATCCGCACCACCTGAGATTGGTGGGGTGATGCCTTTAAAAACTTGGCTACAACACCGCTACTACCGTCCCAAAATAATCCATTGAAAAACGTCAAAATCCTGGAGAGTGAGCAAAATTGAACTTTGAAAGCAGCATTCGAAAGCAAATGAGCCGCTATTTCAAGCATACTTCTAGAATTTAGTTTTAACAAATGTATGGCCTGAAGACAGGCAATTTCCCTGACCATACTTAATTACTTTCACACTTCCGCAATCCTGTCATTGGCTTATCCCGCCAAGATATCTCTCAGGAAGGAGGAGATGCTCATAGGAATCGTGTTAACTTCTCAAAAATGGACAAAATATTAAATGTGATCGTAATCAGGAGATTATTCGGAACATTTTGGTGCTCCATATCATGTTTAGCTTGCTTTGTTTGTTTTGCTTTTGTTTTGCTTTCGAATAATATTTTCAAAGTTTAATTTTGCTCACTCTCCACGATTTTGACGGTTTTCGATTGATTATTTTGGGACGGAAGTTAGTGGCCAAGTTTTTAAATGTGCTGTCTTGGTAACTGGTGTTGAAACGATATAGTCAGGAAGATTGATTGCTGGACTGGATACTCTGACCGACCTTGACTTTCCACGTTCAGAAGAGGGCGATGACGTCGAAACGTTGACCGTAATAAACTGTGAACGATTCCCATTTTGTCTTTTTTATGCTAACTATTACCACATTAAGGTTCATAGGATAAAATAGAGAATGAAAAAGCAAATCAATCGATTTGATCTTCGACAAATATCAATTCGAGTCGATGGAAACATAGAACATCAATATTTTGTGCAATACAATATATACAGAAAAAAATATACACATAGAAAAAGAACATGCAATACCAGAAATACATAATAATACACAGAAGGAATAGAAAATGTACAGATACATATATCAATTCTGGAATCTATCCTAGACAATTTCTAGAATTCTCACTTTGATTTCACTCTACCTAGACCATTTAAGAAATCTTAAGTGCTGTACTACTAGTACTGTGGTACTTAAATTAAATAAACTATGAACTAAAAATTCAAACTTAACTAAAAACTGTAAACTTAACTGTTGTAAAAACGGTGGATTACAGTGCTTACCGTATGTAGTTAAACTTATTAACCTTAAAAGAATTATGTACACAATTTCGATCATTTATTTAAAGTGGTTCACTCACCATATTTACTAAAGGATAAAGGATAAAGTTTCTGGCGTTAATGAATCCGCTTGGGATGCGCCTCCTCGTTCACTTCAATTCAGAATCGTTCGGGGTTCACGAACGTATATCTGGCGTATACAATGACTTGCAAAGGCTAGCCGATGTGTCAAGTCAGTGCTTTTATCCTCCCAGACAAGTCTGGTACCAATTTATCGACCCCGGAGGGATGAAGGGCTTGGTAAGCACTAGGGCGGATTCGAACCTCCGATCGATCGTGCAGGAAGCGGAACCTCTAATAGCTACACTACACCCGCCCCACCATATTTAATACTGCTTTGTATTCTCAATTATATTTCAGGGAATATTGGACGTCCTTGGATTCTGTCACTGTCTCGGACATTGTTCACCTCAACAAAAAAAGGCCCCAGCGATTCCGAAGAAACCAATCATTTTCTAGAGAACAAAACTGTTTCATCCTCAACGAGATTTCTAAGGCAAGGTCAAATGTCAGGAATTTTGTGAAAAAAAAAACTCAGTATAATGAATAATGGGAATAAAAACAAGTCAGAAAAGTAGAAGAGAAGCGATTGACTCTTCCTGATGATATATAGGTGACACTCCAAGCAGGTTGGCGGCAATATTGGCGACTTTTTGTTTGGTTAAAAGTTCAACAGTTACTGAGAAAGGAGGAGTGATGAAGTAGAATTTCCACAAAACCAAGATTCTGATTCGAACTATTCGAAAAAAAGAACAATTCGATGATTGATGAATAATTCCCATACATCAATTCAATCCGATAACCACAGATAAACTGGTTTCAAATTTGAAAATTTCACATGAATTTCACATTATAACCGTTGGTGAATTTTCACAAGTAAAAACTCTCATCAGATCGGATTTCAATTCAATTGGTCATGAACATATCGATTGGAAACGGCAATCATTCGTATTTTTTATACAATACTGTGGATAAAGATTGAAAAATCGACGGTAAAGGACTGTGCGGGACCGTCGACCACCGTCGATTCCCCTTATGTAGTCATAAAATAGAAATTCAAGAACAATTTATATATTAATACATTCTCCTCATTGAGATCTATACAAAAACTGTCATATCGTTGAAAGCGTAGCAAAAATGACGCCAAATATGTGCTAATCTTACCGAATTGGAACCGAAAATAGCCTGAGGTTATACTTGAAAAAGTGTTCAGAGACTCAAACATTTTGACAACGTTTACATTTGGTCAGAACAGCAAGAAATCGTTAAAGGCAAACACATGAAATTGCTGATTTTTAATTTTTTTAAAACTCATCAGTGCGATTTTGAATATTGTGTAAAATTGCCTTTCGTCCTTACTTTGAGCCTTTGTTGAAAGGAAAGACGTTACAAAAGCACCCAATAAATACGCAAATAAGTATAAGTTGTTGCTGGGTTTCGTGAAATCCACATTGCACGTGAACAAGTGAACTTCGTTCGTACATTGGAGCCGTGCAAAGTTTGAAAATCCCACTTTTCATCCTTTTCCTTTCATTTTTTTTCGCTATTTTGCAACTTTATGTATTAATTTCCAGAACGGAGTACAAATT
The DNA here is from genome assembly GCF_031761385.1 of Necator americanus. Classification (NCBI taxonomy): domain Eukaryota; kingdom Metazoa; phylum Nematoda; class Chromadorea; order Rhabditida; family Ancylostomatidae; genus Necator; species Necator americanus. The sequence continues at coordinate 8,511,034 of NC_087375.1, forward strand.
GAAAGGACCTAAGCAGAACTCTTAAAACAAATAATGTACTTCAGTTCATAAACCTGATTTTTCTCTGGATGGATTTTCTCGCTTTCATAAGAAATGCAGTCATGATTCTTCCTTTCAGTTATGATTCCTTAAAATGATAAGTTATGAAAAGCACCTTCTTTTAATAACTTTTCATTTTAAGGAACAACGTTATAATTTCGGATAGATTTTATGCAACGCTATCCACACCAAGCTCATTAAGTTACAAAAAAAAATTGAGTTCGCCACAGCACTTCGACATGAATGATATCGTTTTCAAAACTATTCCAGATTCCTTATTTTCTATCAGACTCCGCGGGGCACGGCTATCTTCACTCCTTCGGCTCGTACTTCTGGTTTCAACTGAGTGATTCCAGGGATTCCACCTCTATCGTAAGAAAATTATTGTTCATTCTTCTGAAACGTTAAAAGAAACTAAGACTATAATTCCGAATTCATGTTATTCCATCGATATCTGACGAAGAATCGTTCCTTGTCGCTCTGGTGGTACTCGCATAATTGTTTTCCAGAACGGCAAACGGAAGAGAAAGTAGTCATTGATAAGATAAATATTTTATATGGTCTTTAATAGCTTGATATTCCGTATAATAAAGTTTCAAATAAAAGCTATAATAGCAAAAGATTCACAGAAATGATACAAACATACAGGGCTTATTCACAAACTCTAGACATGAAAAATGTTTGCTTTGCGTATCCAAGCACACTATATGGTAGGTACAGGAGCCGTGAAACCATAACCATAAAAATCCAAGCCAAGCGATTAGAAAGAATGATAATCGACTAAAACTGGCCGTAAAAATTATTTCGATGAGAAAAGTTTCCAATAAAAATTAGAAGATCTTAGAGGGTAAGCGGATGCTCTCAATCTACGCTTCAAAAAATGTTCAATTACTATTCAGTATCACACGTACATACTACAAGTAAATAACGTCTATCGTCGATCAACACATGGGATCAGATCAAGACGTGCTGCCAGTCATAAAACCATACATATACACGTAGAGAGACGGACGGACTCTTTGAGAGTATCCTGCTTTTAACATAAATATTAACTAGAAAAAAGAATCAAGCGGATTCGAAATCCGACGAGTTCCCGTTGTATAAAACTCCACACAGGCTATTCGGCTAGATGTTAAAACGGTCAATTAATGACATAAAAGATTTTTTGTTGCTGGCGTTGACGTTGGCGTCATATCCGGCAGGGAATTTTCGCTGTTGAATGAATCGCTACGACTTCGTGACGATGAACCGCGACTAAGAGATGCGTAGCTGCCACACGGTGCTATACCGGAATCATCTCCAGCCTGAAAAAAAACAGTAAAATATGTTATCCGGAAATTCGGTGTTCATATTGACACTTCTCAGGGCTCATAGTTCAAGAACACTGTGGCAAAGGAGCAGTTCGAGCAGTATCGGGGGAGTCCGTGACTGGACCACTCAGTTCGGATACGAATAACTAAACTATGGTCAAAATTGATGGATCACCTCACGGAATCACAGCGGAAAATCCTCTAACGCCAATTATAGCAGCTCTGAATCCGTATACTATGCAACAGATAAGGATTAGGACCCACTGAGAGAGTGGCCATCGGGAGATCAAAGCGGCAGATCAACTTCATTCCTTTTGGATTAGCCTCCTTTCCCTACTAGGGAGCTTCAAGGAAGGATAATTTAAAGTGGATCATCTAGGTAGAGGCGAAACGACCCACTCTTTCGATTTTCGTCCCTATCCTTTTTATTATTGACATTTTAGCGTCAATATTCGCAACTATGGAACTCTGCAGGGCTGTTAAGTTATTTCTTAAGAAATGCGGCGTCGTTCATACTTCGTCGCAAAGTCGTCGCACCCTGTCTCACATGTTTCACCCTCGTAATGTTAACTGATTCTAGATGCTATCACGAAAATACGAAGATCGCCTAAGAATAACTTTCGGCTATTAATCAGTGCATCAGCGACGCATCACAAAACACAAAGGTTCCGTTTTCACAAAACATCGCTTCACATCATGCACTATGCTGCCAAGCGATGTCTTGTGACGGTTTGCTGCTTGCGGCACGATCAGTTCGTCGCGATTAATTGCTAAATTAACAGCTGTTTTGTTCCGATAAAAGTTGCCCACTGACACCACAAAATGCATAACAATATCTTAATTAAAATAACTTTTTCAGTAAACTAATTCTTTCCATTTCATAATTACATTTGGGACGATTGAACCACCGATTTAACTCACAAAAAAGTGTTAACTAAATTCTTCGGAAATTTCAGTTGCAATATCGCAAAAAAAACAAAGGAATTTCACTATCTGAGACCTCGTAAGGATTTCATTTTTCTCTTCTTAAGCATAATACATGAACCCATAACAAGTATGCCGCATTCCCGGAGTGGGCGGAGCAAGTTGCAATTCTGTGCACATCTATTTTTTCTGGCCTTATTTCCAAATTTTGAGTTTCGTCTTCGCTAACAAGAATGTGCAACGTTTGCTTATAGCTTTTCGCAATTATTTCGGTTGAAGTTCAGATAACGATAAGATCAGAGCGAATGCGTACTGGCCATATGTTCACTAAACCAAAGATCATTAGACCATAGCGCGCGCGGTGACCTGGACCGCATTCCTACACATACGCACATGACCAAATCGTGATGTTGTCAAGGAAAACTCGTGTGCCGTCACGTGGATATCATCCGCTAACACTCCGGCACCTATCCGCAGCGTTGCACCCGTCCGTAGTGTAATCGGAAATTTTTTGCACTACAATTTCTACGTAAGATCAAAACATCTTCAGAAATCTTACCTCAAGCATTTTCAATTTCAGCGCGAGTTTTTCGCCAAATCGCACACGATATCCGGGCGATATCGTGTCCATAAGCGAGAAAAGCGAATCGTAGTATTTGGTGAACAACTCGAGTCGTGTGAAATCCCCAACCATACAGTCTAGACGTAGTGAGGTGATACGCCAGCCTTTGTGGGTTAATTCCAAGCAGTATGGTTGGTCTGAAGAAAAAAAAACACTATTATTATTTTCATTCGGCTGACATATTGATCTCCGCTTGATCTGTCTTGTACATACCTTCTATCGTCGTCAAATTGACGAAAATAAGATCCGGCGTACGTGGAAGCATTTCAGACACGCTGATTGATTGGACTGCGAACGAAAGTTCATGTACAGCCGCTGAAAAGAAAATATTTTAATCTTTAATCAGATTTGGACCTTGTACTCTGGACTTTTCAGTGAAAGCGAAAAACCGCAGCCAATATTTTCTCAGTCCATCAAACGATTAAAAAAAAACCTATTAGGACCCTTACCTATTGCTTCCAATTCCAATGACGAATCTCCGCGACTTCCTGGATTGGTGCCAGCGAACGAACGATTGATAGAAGAGACTTTGCGTAGCGAGAGCGGGAAAGAACTGAAAAATGACCGCTCATTTGGAATCATCTATGAATAGAACAAGTTGGGAAAATATTTAGTTTTGCAAAAATCTTAATTAAAATCTTTTGAATTTTTGCGGGCGTATATAACAGTATTGTGCTTCAATGCTTTCTTGGCCAAAATTTCAAACCATATACATTTCAATCCACCCTCAAATACTTTAGCACTATTAAAATAATAAGGAACAAAAGATCTACATATTCTGTATAAAGAATCAAAAATTTTAATTTCCTGAACACAGCTTCCTAATGAGCCTGAATCAGGCATAAAATCAGAAGGCTTAAAAGGAAATCGCTAAAAAGCCATAACTAACCTATATAAATAAATGAGAAAACATTTCTCTCACAGTCGAAATCACCTAGAAAAATCCAAAAATACGCAACATTTTTCAGATGTTTCACAATTGCAACATGATCAATTGGCAAGGCTGACCACGCTTCAAGGATTTCATTTCTTTCTCTTTATTCAACTGCTATCGCCTTCTCTCTTCCTCTTATTTTCTTCCTCTTGCGAAATATTAGTTTTTATCAGTGTGCAATGTTATCAAAGTAAAACTTGTGAAGGAAATTTTGATGTTCTTGTTTGTTATAATTTATTTTTGCTGTTTTCTTCTCAAACAAAAAACAACTTTTGAAAAAGTATAGCAAAATATCAATATTTGATGACACAACACTGAAATTAAAAATTAAAACATATTCCCTATTCTTTCCAAAGTTTTCTCATTTCTCATTTCTCTTTTTTGCGCCTTTTCTTATCCAAAAATTGACTATTTCATAATTTGTGCTCTATTATTTGTCAACGAAATCAGTTGACTACAAAATTACGTCTCAAATAACCGAAAACCACCAAAAAAGCAATGCATGATGACAAGAAAAAAAATGACTGTAGATATCTCACCCAATTGGCGGTGATCCAATATTTCCGCAACGAAGACAGGGAATCGGTTCAGTTTTGATCATTCGTGAATTATCTATGAACAATGATGCGCTACGTACACGTGACTTCATGACGATAGTGTGGAAATATTTCGTGCGATCAACAGAATCGACAAACGACGTTGAGCGCTACTCGTTAGACGGCAGCGCTCGCTCGATTATATAGTGGAAACAGTACCGAGGGGGCGGCGCATCGTTGAAACAACGATAAATCATAGCATCAAAAATAGAAACACCAAACATAGGATATCACACATCGCAACGGAAAGGATAGCAAGAGACTTCGACGAGAGATAAGAATAGGAGAGAGACTATGAAGAATAGGGAGAGCGAAAAGATGCAGAATTTCTCGTAGAAAGTTCAAGAATTCAGTCAAATATGAGATTGTACAGTTGTCGGGAAGCTTAAAGAGCGTAGTACGCGGATTGTGCGATTAGCGATAGCAAATAATCGGCTAAGAAGATTTTTAATACTCTTCACATCCCCTTACTATGAGTGAATTAGTCATAAGAAGCTAAGACATTATAAGACGGGATTTTCTGGATAACTGTGGATCGTAAACTCTGATGGAGACCATTCGATTAAATTAAAAATGGGTGCTTATCTCGCCACATCAAACAAATTGAGTTCTGTAGAGTTTTTTTTTCCCCAATGACAACATAATCCAGAAATTCGAAACAAGCTAATAATGAGAGGGAGTATGGAATGTACATGTGTTGCAGCTACACCGCCCTCTACAAAGGGCACATTTCCGTGCAGGAACACAGTACACTTTTCCAATACATCTGTCCGTTACTCCCCCGTCAAGGAAAATGACACGACAGCATCGCCAAACTTGACGCTTTTAATATTTCAAGACCCATGATTGTTTCGGTGACCTTTGAAGATTTAAAAATTTCACGAGATGCTTGGAAAAAGCCTGTGTAACCATTGAATCGATGAGAACTCTCGAGGCCAACGAGAACTCGCTGGCGCCATGTGATGACTTGCGTCATGCATCTGCCTTCCTTCCGAAATATTCTTCATGTGGGACCTTTTTGTCAGTATTGCCTTCAAGATGATACAACTAAACGCGCTGCTTTAGAAATGGTTAAAAAGCCTTGAAATTGGAAGAATTCTTGCATTTTGAAAAAAAAGTCTCCTTAAAAGGTGTGTACATATCCTATATTCGTCGACATATAAGGTACAACTCTTCTTGTGGGCGCTGATGAAATTTTCTGATTAAAGGCATCATCTCCATAGTTTGTCAACGTTCGAGACCGTTCTAGTGCCAACCAAGCCTTCATCTCACCAAGGTCGATAAATTGGTCAGAACAGACTTGTTTGGAGGTGGGAGGAAAGAAAACACTGACTTGATACATCGCCTCACCCCCACAAATAATTGTAGGATTGCACACGCGTTCATTAACCTCAAACCAGAGTCTGATTTGAAGTCGAACGCGTGGGCGCGTTCCCATACGGGTATTTTGTGTCTTATTGCTATTCTGCCGCAATTATTGAATTTTTTTATTGCTATTTTGCCGCATTTCTGATATTCAGATATTATATTCATTTGACTCACAAATGCTTAATGGATTCTGTTCCAATTTCTTCAAATTTATTCTTAAGGGCTATTTTTAAATACACAGCTGGTGTTTTGTCTGTCATTCGACAACGGAACGCCGCTCGGACGTGTTTTTAATCCCACTGTACAAATAAGAACAATTAACGTCATTGGCTCTTAGGTCAACAAAAGAGTTCACATAAAGTTCAAGTTGTGGGAAAATAACCTAAAAATCAACAAAATAAAGCACATGAAGAGCAGGTTTTAGTTACGATATTAGTCTATTATAGATCATGTGATCATCCATCCAGAAAACAAAAAGTTCTGATCATAATTGTTTGGTCTTTTCAGTGCATTCGTTCTTCTATTAGTGAATGTGTGATGGATTTGTGTAAGTCAGATGCTAAAAATAGAAAACATGAATTGCATGTGACAATACAAACTGTATTTGGTATTATTTATACAATTTCAATAAAATATTCATGGCTCACGTGAATACGACTAGTTTCTAAGCAAATGGATTGGCTATTTTCACGTGCACCATCTACATATGTCGGTATCGCGGTGTTCATGTAAGCGTTTTTCGGCAGCGTCTCTTATCGAAATAAGATTTATCAGCGTTGAACCATTATTCAGTAGCGATTCATTTCTCAAAATTCTAACAAACAACGAAATGCTTTTAATATTCTCTACTTTTTGCGTTAATAAATTTTAGTTGAGAGCATGTGTCTTATTTATTTTTATTTATTCCACAATTTAAGATATTATTATTATTATAGTATTGTTGTTCTGAACAACAACAACTCCGAGAATCCTAGAAAGAAGTTGGTGGTAAGACCAAGAATAAAGCAAAACTTATTTCTAAGCAGTACCGTTACTGATAGAGGAAAGAAAAACATACAAAGGAAAAAGAAAAAAATGAAAAGATGCAGAAATTGGTTCAGTCTATGTATGATTACGAAGACTTCTACGATTTTGGATGACTGGGCAAGAAATCCGAAAAATTGTGGATTTTATGCAGAACAAAAAAGAGCTTCTATGATCCTTAGAAATTGTATAAAAAATATTTTTTAATTCGTACGCATTAAGGATATATTTAAGGAAGTTGTAGAGGTTTTAACAACCCTTACCTGAGGGTCTTCAGATCAGAAAATCTCTTCTACTTAGAGCCCACAGTAATTTTGTGTGATTATCGCACATGATCCCACCGAACACTGTATTTTCTCGCCCACATATTAAATAAACCCAGACAAATCCCTATAAATGACTATCTATGAGCTACCGTATGACAGTTTTTAAGCAAATTCACTCAATTACGTAGCTGTAGATAAGAACTGTGAGATGCGATTATCCAGATGAGCAAATAGGTTCTAATCGTTCAATGCACCCGGAAGGCTAATCTAATCGAATCAAAAACTTCTCTGTCACTAATTCCTGTCGCGAAAACAACCGTGATCAGACGTGGGCGAATACGAGAAAAGGGAGAGGAGCGGCATGAATTCGCATAAAGAGACGAGAATAGCAATGATGTCATCATCGATAGAATGACATGACAGGTTTTAACGTCATACATCATTAATCATTTACAGTCATTAATTATAGTTTAAGGTTGTTATTTACTTACACAAACCAAAATAAGCTCAGGACGACTGCTTACAGTAACCAAATTAGGTTCAATCTTTTCCTTCTTCCTCAAATCGAAGTGTTTTTCACATTTCCACCAACGTAAGAGATTTGAGTACACGTGTATCTGTCACGACTGTCTCGCAAATATTATGACACAGCAGTGGCATGGATCAATTTGTTGTCTGGAACTCACACAATAGTACACATTCCGCACACATTTCCAGTAATCGAAAATCAAAAATCAACGTACTCTTCATTCTCTGGGTTCAAAACATCCATTATGTTCTCCAAGAAAACATCTTGGGGCTGTAAATCTAAGAACTTGGTCGAATTATCCGAAGAATTCGAGTTTCACCTACTTTTTTCACATTTCAATGCGACGAAAATTGCGCTTAGTTCTTCTACTCGTACACATTTATGTGCTACATGGACAAAAACGTTCATGAACGGCAATGTTCACTGCTGCCGCTGCTTCTGCTCTCAAACTTGCTGGACAAGTTTCTGCAAACTTCACAAATTTTCGAATACGTGAAGCATGCAAGAACGGGAACGGCGCCGGTGAGGACAATGTCAACATTTTTGCTTCTGTTACTCGTCTTTATTGAGACACAAGTCGATGTAAGTCCACTGCGATCACCGGCGACAAATTTCTCCGCTACTTAATGGATACGGCAACTGTAGCCACAACCAAATTACGTACTAATGAATTTTAGAGTCTGTTTTCACATAATGCACTGAAAATAGAATCTAAAACCCATTAGTGAGTCACGAGTACACGAGTTTTTGTATAGTTGACCGAGAAATACAATGCATTTCATATGCAATGTATACGATGCATCTATGCAAGGATTAAATTAAAAAGAAAACGAAAACATTGAACGAGGAAAACTCTTCATTAAACTTTTCCTTCTACAAACTCAGCTTCGAAAGCGAAGAGGAAAAGGACGGATTTCCAGGAAATAATGTGCTCTTAAGAGTAATAATTGCTTCAGAAAACGATGACGATGGTGTAAATTCAAAGTGCATAGGAGGTGAAAAAAAAATTTCCCCAGAATTTTCCGCTCCAAGTAAAGTACCTCATTAAATTTCTGCATGCTATTTGGTTTTTATATCACAATACTCAGTATATGGGCAACAAATTGCTTTCAGAGAAGGATCTAGGTATTGAATAACGCATTTGATGGGTACTGAGGAATGGTTATTGGGAGCAACAGCACCCTTACCATAACCATATGCGGTTATTAGCCACCTGAATACGGTAGGTCTCCAGGATTTGACTTACAGATTAAGACGTAAGACCTATCGAGTTGTTGAATAAGAGCTTGTCTGCAGCTGGCGTTCTATGTTCTGACGGTATTACCGTATCTAACGGTGAGTTTGCCGACGAAACCGAGTTATCATTGGGATGGATTTTTTTTGCCACTGCTGACGAAAGAATGGCAAACTATGGACTTTCACCTGTGCAAACATTAAAATAGCAAGTAATAGCGATAACGTTACATCACATTGCTTACAACGCCAAAGATCCGTGACATTTGTTTTGTTCACAAAGAGGACAATCGAAGATTGAATACACAGGACACCTTCAAAAATCAAGGGCTAGTAAATAAACACACGTCAGTAGACCACCGAACGTGATCTGAACTGTACAGAAAGGCGCCGGCGGCGGTCGAAAACATGTACGGACGACCGGGAGAACTCGTAAAGGTACGACTAGCAGGGGAGAGAACCTAAGCGAAAGTGGTGAGTTCCACGACCGGTACGACATGAATGCGCTGCCACTCCGAATACTGTTCCTTTAATAGGAACCAACTATGACAAGAACCGGAAGAGTGATTCAGAGGGCAATTCACTACAGTAACTTTTTTCCAACGCTGAAAACCAAAGCGTAGAAAACCGTACGTGGGCAAATACTGACGGAAAGGTTTTCCCGAGAAGTCATTGAAAATGACACATCGACGAAGTGCTTTTGTGAGTCAAGGAGATTGGCCAAAAATAGCAAGTTCATCACAAAAAAAAAGACGTCGACGTTCCGACAACAAGAAGAAAAAAGATAGGATGCGAGGAGTGATTTCTGCTGAAAGACGAATGTTATCGTTCTACATACCGTACACCGTTTACAACCACGAGAAAAACAAATCTATGCAGAAATTGTCCTTATCTGCTGGAAGGCACGTATTCCATGCATATTTATTCTCAGAGTGTAGAGATTACCACCCACAAGGAAATCATGTGAATGTCTGACAACAGACGGGTTCTCGGAAGAAACTAGTTGATCAAGAAAGAACTCTGGGCTAAAGTCCCAAGATTGGAAACTTAAAGGCATCACCCCCACGAATCTGGGGTGGTATGGGTTCCAGGTGGAGAGTTCCTATACGGGGTCTTAGATAATGGAGAGGAGGGAGATTCCGTCCATTTCTTCCTAATAGCCGTAAGAAACGGCCCGGAAGGTGCGTGCACAAGGCTGGCGAGTTCCAATCGAACTCGTTGTCGAAAATAGCGCGCAGGAGCTCGAAGCCGTATCTTCCGGGCCGTTTTTTACGGCAAGAGAGAAATAGGCGGAACCACCCTCCTCTCCATAATCTACGACCTCGTATAGGCATTACCCACCTGAAGCCCCCACCACCTCAGATTTGTGAGGTGACCCCCTTAAAGGCATCACCCCACGAATCTGAGGTGTTGCAGATTTCAGGTGGAGTATTCGTATACGGGATGGGAGACTACGGAGAGGGAGGTGATTCCGTCCATTTCTTGCTAATTGCCTTAAAAAAACGGCCCGGAAGGTGCAGCGCCGCACAAGACTGGCACGCTCCAATCGAACCTCTTGTACAAAATGGTGTGCCAAAACGAATGAAGCCGTATCTTCCGGGCCGTTTTTTACGGCAATTAGGAAGAAATAGACAGAATCACCCCCCTCTCCGTAGTCTCCCATCCTGTATACGAATACTCCACCTGAAATCTGCACCACCTCAGATTCGTGGGCTGATGCCTTTAATTTTGAGTGAACTCGAGAGAAATAGAAGGCTAATTTTGATTATGTGATATTTTGTTTCGAGACAAAAATTTGTTCCGAATTTTCTTAATATATATCTTTCTGGAAACTTGGAAAAGTTTTCTATATCGTGTGACATGGATATCAATCTACTCGAATTAACGAGATCTACATATCTATCTGAGGTTATTTGGAACTCTGAAAATCTTTTACAAAGCGACTTATTTTCTAAATTATCAGCTAATATTTCCACCATTGCTATTTTTTCCTACTCAACCACATGCTCCTCTACGTACGGATTAGCATATAATAGCAAAGAAACCCATCCGAAGAGAATTTCAAAGCTGCGCGGTTCGAAGGAACTTTCGAAGAAATCGAAAAAAAAGCCAAGAACAAGATTTTCTTATCTATCATTATTTTACCCATTTATTTACTTATTTATTTATTTATATTTATCATTTACCCACCTCTCAAAAGTGAATAATCGTCCTGGACGCGTTGAAAACTTAGATGGCATTTATCAGAGGATCAGCGGAATATGTGTTAACCAGGAGAAGATAAGCACGTCAGATATTCAGAGTAGACTGAATGCCCCAGGCACACGGTCACGGACACGTCACGGTTGGCAAGGCCCAAGGCAGCATAGAAGATTAGCAAAAAAAAAAACAGAAACACGCAACTAGAACGTCAATGAACGACCATCAGTCAAAATCTTGGGCGTTAGTTTAATTTCTTGCATTTTTCACTACACGCGACTGGAAATTAATGCATCTCTCAATAAACAAAGGCGTCAGGGAGAAACGCTATGTTTCTTCTATTCCAATATGCTTGTGCTCTTATCGTTCATTAGCCAGAATTGTAAGTAAAAGTGTAGTTTTCTTTTCATTTCTTGAAAAAAAAATTGAGGCAGATGCTAATTCTAGACCGATGCAAGGACATCAACTTGCAATTCGCCAAATCGCAGCTGATTTGTTCACTGATAAAATGCAATAAACTCTTAACAATAACCAGATTTCGAATGTTTTATACGGCAGGTGTCTTTATGCATTTACGTACATCTGTTTTCAATTATACGGCTATCACAGGACTGTTTCAGGAAATGTGTAATACAAAAAAAAATGTAATAAGAAACTGAAACAGTTGAGATTTCGATTCAGTTCCTTGAAAATTCTTTCAAGCATGTGCTCTTTAATGAAATTTCAAAGTATAAGGGCTTTCATCGAAAATTTACTTGTTCGAATTCTTCTTTTTCACTTTCAGCACTTGCGTGCATTCACTTCCTGTTTCGTCCGTGAATTCACAATGTTTTCTTCAGAAACAAATTGTGATTCTGCTATATGTACTTTACAGGAACTCTTCCCATTTCTTCCCCGATTCTGACATTTGTATCAATGACATAATTGAAATAGAGCAGAGCTAAAAAAAAATTCAAATATCTTAAAACTTGTTAAAATATAAAATTTAGGGGCGAGAATATTGTGCTTTCGCCCGAGTGTACTGTACTTCTGGGACAGGACAAGGAAAAGTTAGTGAAAGGTAAAGTGAAGCAAAGTATGGTAAAAGCTATTGTGAATGAAGCTTGGTCGAGGGATTTTTAAAGGATTGCACAATATCTCTGTGTCTGCGTTGTGGATGATGACATCATCCGAAAACAGCACCAGCTTGATTGAACTATTAAATCTGATTGACAAATATCCAGCAATTTATAAACGATTCGAGAGCCGTTTCAGAAAAACCTGCATGGCAACCGTTTTCTGCAGCGCAACGAAATATGCAATTTCAGAGAGATTCACCAGCGCTGTTCGACCACTTTTTTTTCTTTAGATTTCATTTGTCAAATTATTGAAATTTTGAAGAAAATTCCAAAGAGAACGTTTTAATCTAATTTTTCAAATTAAGATGCTCAGAAAAGACCACAATTTGGTGGAAAAAAAAGAAGATGCAGGTCTGAAACAATGATTTTTTTCGAATTTTCTTTTAGCGTCGATCCCTTTGTGATTTATCAACAGCAACTAATATAAAAACCACATATGTGAAAAAACGTAGCGAATTCCTGTGATTTTTTTCTTCGTAGTTAGTTCTAAGAGAAAAAAAGAACAACTCCTTTCAGTTGAACAGGTACTCATTCACTATATACCGTCCCTACTATAGCATGCGATACAGAAATACTCGAAAAAAAATTGCTTTTTTCATTGTTCACTGTCATTTTTTAATGTACTTAGAGCGTATTAAGCGAAAATAAGCAAATATGAAGGTGAGCGTGACGTATATCACTGTATTCGCCATATTTTGGCTCTGGATTAAAGGCACCACCCCATGAATCTGGAGTTGATACGGATTTCTGGTGGAGTATTCGTATACGCGATCGTAGATTATTGAGAGAAGGGTGATTCCGTCTCATTTCTTCCTAATTGCCGTAGAAAACGGCCAGGAAGATACGGCTTCGAGCGTTCCGGCGCACTATTTTCCAAAAGGAGTTCGATTGGAGCGCGCCAGCCTTGTGCACGCGTGCATTTTCCGGGCCGTTTTTTACGACAATTAGGAAGAAATGGACGGAATCACAAACCTCTCCATAATCCACTATTCCGTATACGAATACTCCACCTGAAATCCGCAACACCTCAGATTCGTGATATGCTGCCTTTAAATAGCAGTGCTAGGAAGATATGTTAAAATTGCACCAGCGTCACGAATACAGCAAACGAAAATACGTCTGGCGCCATTAACACGCGATCCGTGCGCAACCTCAAACTGAAATGTGCACTTTGGAATTTTCGTCATCACGGAGACGTCTGAAATCACAAACCACAAATCAGTTCGACCTCGCCGTTTTTCATCGTCCAGATTTAATCTTATCATTGAATGAATGACATTGTAATGCGTCCACTGATTACTGATAGCGCCATCTGATCGCAATCTGACCAACTGCGTAAATCATACATTAAAACGGAAGCGCTTCATTCAGAAATACCACACCAAAGTACAATTTTGCAAAAGAATGTCGAGTTTTTTTCTCCTTTTTCTCGTCTTAAACTATGAACGAATGAGACAAGCGAAGAAACGTTCCACCACAGTTTAACGAAGACATTCTGAGGTTGCTCGGCACGTAGACGTAAAGAAAAAAAAACGTTGCCGCTCTCTGGTCGCTTGAAGAGTTTGTTTGGATTTCTATCAGGCATCCTGATTGTTTTCGACGCCACATTCACAAGCACACAGGAAATCAGGTGCGACACAATCGGTGGATGGGAAAACTACAAGGTTTCCGAAAAACATGTTGATTTTTCATTTATTTCAGAGCTGTTTTTGCAAAAGAAATCAAAGAAAATTATGGTATTACTCTATTTAAAGCTGAAGAGTAGCCGGTCTTGATCTCTTTTTTTTCGTCACGCTGAGAGTGTTCCGAGAGGGGGAGGGAATAGAGGGAAGGGAGATTGCGGCCCACAAAGAAGTGGAAAAAGTGTCATATTTTGAAAAAGTTTTTTTCGTACGCATATAATCAAATAATTGGAAACAGCTCATAGAAGCAAAAAAGGACAAAAAAAGATCAGATTCCTTTCTTCCTTCTCCTCTTCCTCTCTTTTACACTGTTATATGAAGTAACAACAGAGAATTTTACAGTGACCACTTAATCGAACATTTTTGATCCTCCAAACTCACACTTGAGCACCTACGTTGCTGAACAAAATATGAACTATACTAACCTTGAAATTGAACTTTTTAATCTACAGTGATATAGTTTAAAGCGGTCGAATGTTATTTGATACGACGATGCTCCAAAAAACGGTCGGCTGTCTAGACTACACGATGTCGCAGAAAAAATGGCTTCTGCTGTGCTCTAGGTTCACATTTCTACGGCATCCCGTATTTTTCTCAAATTTTACACCGGTACAAGTGGCGCTTTTTTTCACGGGAAGACATATGGTGCACGAACTGTGGGTGTTCTTCTAGTCGAACTCATAAATCACGTACATCCCAGGAAAAAAAAAACTATTCACTCAGCCATAATAAAGGTAGTGGCCTCAAATACGATTATTCCATTCCCTTGAACCTGTTCTATTTCTGGTGAATTCAATCCACATTACGGCTAATTCTATTCGACAGCATTTCTTTAAACTAAATTCGAAAAACACCCTCAAACTAACAACCCAAAATAAATGTTTCCAAATAAACAAGGAAAGGGAAAGATGTGAGGATGAAAAATTGCTCTTGAAATATCCAAAAAAAATAACTATCCCTTAGATTGAAGAAATATATTCGGAATTTCATCCTCGACATTCGAATGTTGACAAAGAAACCAAGTTCAAAGAAATAGGAATCCAAAATAACCAGATTTCCGAAGGAAACATTTGAAAACAAAACGATTTCGGGAGTGGGGGAGGGAGAAAGCGAAGGAGGGAGGATGATGCTCATAAATATATTTCGAAGCAGAAACCTTTGCATTTTTGATGAAAGAAGACCGAACAAATCTTCCGAGTTAATCACATTCCCATCATTCATCATACTGAAAGAAATGCGATGTCCCATTTCTTTCATGGATGAAGAATCCTTTGAATATCTTTAGAATCTTCACTGACAATGAGTTGAGTGCCAATTTTTTGGAAAAAAAAATATTCTAATTCAGACAGGTGTGTTTTCTTTTTTTATGCGCTATTCGTTTATGTGAATAAGTAAATACAGGGTGGTCCATGTGAAATGTGATGGGATATGGAAAATCTAGGTATGCGGTTCTTCCTTGAGCCAAAGTAACCGGTAAGGGCACTGAAAGGACCGTCCTGCAAATTTGGGCCCCAACCCACGGCGCGAAGAAGACACTGGAGTGGAAGTGAGACCAATCTTCAGGATTTCTGGACGAATATGTTTAGCCGTCAAACTCGCGTGATCTGAATTTTTTGGATTCTGTGGTATGGTCAGCTCTAGAGCAAAAAGACAACTCTTTTAAGAACAGTCACTGGATTCACTGATAAGAGTCCTAGAGAAGATATGGCGCATGGGAAATGGTCGCGCGCGCATCCTCAAAAATTTCCCGAAGAGATTAGATTGAGTAAATAAAAATGCAGGTCTCAAGTTCGAACCAAATTTCAAAGCCGTATCAATCCATATCGCATCTCTGTGGAATCATTGCAACGATGTACTTTTTTATTACATTTCCATTGTACTTTTCCCACGAATCATAAACTAAATATCTATCATTCACACAGAAAAGTACATACATGTGATGCGCCCACATTCCTCGGACCGCTCTTTGTAGTGGTTGCTTATACAGCTGTAACAGTAACCAGTATAAGAACATCTAGTTATAGTCCAGGTTTAAAAGGAAAATTGTAAACTGTTGACGAAAAGTGCACATCAAATTAATCTTCGGGTGACTCCTGCTCTTATGAACGTTCAGTGGAAGTTGGGTGGATATTCGTTCCCAGATTATCGTATTTTAACTTACAATGAATCAGCGAAGTGAACAGTCATGACTTTCTCACTGTATCATCAATGACTGGCATAGCGTCCTACGAAAATCACGGTGTTGGGACCTCTTCACGAATACATAGGGGTAGTGATGTAATTCAGGAGTATGGGCGTGATCACGCTCAATTTCCCCCTAGTAGTTCAAAAGAAGGCGAGACGTGAAGCAGCCTTGTGTAATCCCTTTTCCTAACGATGCTACTTATTACGCGACAGAATGCGCGCAATATTACGTCATCGTGCAGCGTCCGCAATTCATTTAGACCTGAGCTTCTTACTGCGACAGAATCACATAAAGTTATTACACGCGCCTTTCTCTGAATTACTAGGTGGGAATAAAGCATAACAATGGGCACACTCATAAATTAGAACCTTACTCCTCTCCACATTTAGGTAGAGGCAATGGTGTAATTCATGAGCAGAATCATGATCACACTCAATTCCTTTCTAGCAATCCAAAACGAGTGCGTGAAACTGCCTTCCGTGATCTTTTCTCCCAACGATGCTACATATTACGCGATAGAGGGATGAAGAGATCACAATGTCGTCCACTTTCAGGGTGATGCGCTGCTTTAGGTGAACATCGCGGACTTCAGGAAACATATTGGACGTTTTCACGGACTCAAACTGCCTTCCACAAATGCATAGTAATGTGTTTTCGAAAGTGAATCAGAAACTAGGATTCGTTGCGTTTTTCCATGAGTTGAGGATGTGCAACATGCGTTTCGAACCTGTCGAAAAAAAAGTGACCAGAATCGCAACAGTTTTCACTTATAAAACTGTGAACAAAAAGAACAAATAACAACAAAGAAGCGAGAAAACCGCTGTTGTAGTTTACACAGTGGAAAAAGAATTTCATAGCGTTACAAATAAATCTTCTACAGTTTCACTCTTCCGTGTTTACATCTTTACCGCGGCAAAGTAACTCCCAGAAATAACAAACGGCGTAACTACCTCATTCATCATCAATCGCAATGACTTAACGACGGACTGTTTTCAGGTTGCTTAAATAAATGAGCGCACTGAGAGAAGAAGATCCAGAGAACAGCACCGAATTTCCGCAATTCGCAAGTAAGCTCATATAAACAATAAAACTAGCAGATCAAATGAAGGGTGTTCGACTTAGGAAGAGCCTAGCACTTGCAAGATGAATGGGATAGAGGATGAATAAGCTCTGATACGTTCCATTTTGCAGATATATGAGCAGTACGGTCGTAATATTGAAAAACTGTACAATAACGTTACAATAACAATGCGTTGAAAACATGCTGATCAGCGTTGATTTCCTCTCGCATGTTCGATGCACTTTTCACGTGAATAAAGGGAATCATGCTCTTGTCATATCGTCAGTAACATGCCCGAAATTTCCAGCTATTTTACCATCCAGAGTATCATGAGCTACGCTTTTTTACAGTCTGGTACACAAAAAACCACAGCCGATACATTGTGTTCCACACGTATAGGAAATCGTATGAAACACGATACGACAATTGTTCTGGATGAATCATCTTCTGTTTTTCCGGCCAATGGGAAGAAGTGCAGGTGACTGCTTTCGTTCTAAGAACTATTCCAATACGATAATCAATTGTTATGAGAAAAGAGGAAGAACATTCGTGGGATCCAGACCCAAGAAGCAAGAAACAGTGGAATTCAAAAATTACCGTCAAAAGTAGTGTTAGAGGAATGTTTTCCTATGGATTAACGATCAACTTTAAGTGCACAAAGTCCCGGAACGTCATATATTCCGAGGCCAATAACGAACAACTGCGAGCGGAGCCCATAAAATTGCGAAAGAGACGATTCGCAGAAAACGTTATAAAAACTGAGGACACGTTATCCTCAAGAGTGCGTGCTTGCAGCGTTTTGCAATATTTGTACTATGGTGTCTAGAAGAGAAAAAAAAAACGAAGAAGAAAAAAGAGCAGAGAAGAAAAGAAGGGAAAGAAAAGTGATGTCATACATTAGCACCACACCACTACACATTTAACATAATGTTACCTCTCCTGAATTACCGATGATTCAGATGAATTATTGTTTTTTTTCCTTCACATAGTCGTTATTTAAAATGATTTAGCTAATTTAATTCATCACAAACTCGCTCCAATTAATTTAAGAGCAGAACACTGATGTGTGTTCTATTACAATGAGTCTTGAGCTGTATAAAAAGAACAAGGATTTCCAAGATACTTCAATGAGAAATTTAGTTTTCCATACACAATCGATTTCACGGAGACTAAAATGACGTAGGTGGAAAGGGAAACGAAACGGGGAACATGAAGCGCACATGAATGCAACATAGGTGCCTTTATATGAGAATATGAAACGTCTTCGGAATAACACACGTCATCAACCAACAAATGCATCGTTCTATTCGTATAATAAAAAAAGACCGTATCCCTTCAATGGCTCCGTTATATGACTTTATGGTCGTTAGAATTTCGAAAGCCAAAAAATTTCACAACATCCATTGAGTCACCAGATGATGAGGCAACTTTCGTAAAAGTATTCTTAAAGGAATAAAAAATCCTTAGAATCTTCTTATAAAAAAACCCTAAGAAGACGGTAAACTTTTTTTTACATTCATATTCCGTAAATACTATTTTTTTGCTTTCAAAACTCAAAAAATAGTGTTTTTACTCTGTTCCTTTATTTTCCTGGAAAATCGGAAACACCACCAGCAGAGCATGCATTTCATTTTCTTTGTTGCATTTGCTACCACTCTCAAAGGATGCAGGGCCAAATGTCCTAACAAAACACAGCTGCTGAACTCAGAATCGATTCCAAGCTGTAAACGAGATGATTCAGCACGGAAATATTCCACGGAATAGAAAAAAATCAGCAGATCTTAGCTGAGAAGTGTATTTCTTGGAAATCTCCTGCACTTTACAGCCTGATTTTTTTTTCTGTCCGCTGTCCTTTCTATTTTTTTTAACATTCCAGTGCTACGTGTTCAAGTCTCGTGGCTCTTGACAGGTAGATTCTTCGATCAATCGTTGTGTTAAGATTTGTAGAAAAAATTTTTGGGCTGCTACCTCAAAAGAACCAACCAGTTGTTTCTGGAACTTTTCACTTGTCACGGATCGGAACTGATGAAAAAGAAGACAAGTATGTCTGACGAGAATGACCGTACCGTAATCTACGTCCGAATATTTCTGAGTTTTAGCACGTGCAATTACTCTAAAGTATGTGCAGTTGCTAAACGCACACATTTTAGTACCGACCAAGTCATTTCCTGCTGTAAATGCTCCGCAGAAGGGCATGGTGACCGATTTCCATAAAGTCCAGAAGCTTGAAGTATGTACCGTAGTTCATGTACAGATAGTTGATACCTGAGGTTGCTGCAAGAGCAGAACTCGACACAGGTTTTTGAAGAACAAAAAAAAAACACGCAGGATTATCAGCTAATCTCAGCTCGTACAATTTCAGCAGAAAGAACAGATAACACATCGATTAATGTTCTGTTGAACAGAAGCTGAGAA
Source organism: Necator americanus (assembly GCF_031761385.1). Lineage (NCBI taxonomy): Eukaryota > Metazoa > Nematoda > Chromadorea > Rhabditida > Ancylostomatidae > Necator > Necator americanus. Next base: position 8,530,537 of record NC_087375.1, read on the forward strand.
GTGTGACGGCTGAACGTCACCGATGTAGCTATAAATATCGCGAGCGTCCGAACGAATCAGTGCAAACGACAATCCGATGCTGCAGACTACAACATTCCAACGCTGAGAAACTGCCCGGAAAAAAACGCCCCGAACCAGTTCTTGGTCGTAAGATGAACGCGTGTACGACAGCGAACCGTGAAAAAAATCCAATATGGGAACGGCTGCAAGATCCCGACATCACCGCGATCAATGTATCCGCCATTATTGCACTTCGGCGTAGCGCAAAGAAATAAAAACGTTCCCTGCAAGTTCTATTGCCCAAATCAATAGAAAATATACGAATTTGATTCAATGTTCCTTCAAAACTTGGGTTTCATGTATTTTCACTCTAATAAGAACATGTTTGATCCTCAAAATGAGGGTCATCGTTCTCGATATACAGTAAGTCTCGCAAAAATTATGTTAAAATTACCGTAATCAAGACACGTTCTACGTTTGCCGTCGAGCTAGATGTCAGTTCCTCTTCCAAATTCGAATTCGAATTCTTCATCAAAGAAGTAATTCGATCAAGTCAATTAACTCAAAAAGTAAGACGCAAACTGCAGCTGAGCAATGATGAAAGACGTATTCACACACCGAAAAACAACTGGGAGGAAATGAAACACAATTCAATTTCATGGACAGAACGACGGTGATATACTACAGATGGAACACGATAGCTACATCGTCCTTCATTCGAACTTTGCCGTCTACCGCTGAATAACCGGATGACGTCAGGACACAAAAAAAAAGATCGAGAATGGCAGCTAAAATCATTCTATTTTTCATCTCACAGCAAGCACAAACTAATTCAAAGGCAGCAAGTATAACCCGAAATTGACGATTAAGGGATCTCTATGTCCAAATGTAGAGTTTGAGATGTAGATTACAGTACCAATGTGACAACGCTTAATTTCCCCTAACCGCTTTGAAAAACGGTGTGGGACCCGCTGCCTCAGTAAAAGCACATTAGAAGGCGCCGCATCCGACAAGATCCTTCAAAATCACTGAGGTCTCCTCAGCAGCCCAACAGATGCGAAACCAATGAAAAAGCTACCAGAGAATGCGGAGCATGCAGAAGAGTGGCGCGTTCTAACGTATGTCGTAGAAACTAAGGCGGTTCCTATGCCGTTTTTCAGGGCGAACAGTGGTGGGGGGAATGATCGTGGTCAAGCTCATACTCGTAATCAAGAACTCTCCACTACTCCATAGAGACCACGTCATAGTCAAATTCGAGATGTGCTGTTTTCAAGTCCACGGGAACGGAAATGAACGGCACAGCCAAGTGTTTTTCTTTCTTTGCGCCAGTTATTGATCTGCGAAATTGTGTCGATGACACGTGTAGTGCACTTGTGCTCCAATATCAGCAGTTTACATAATCGCAAACGACTGGCAGTTTTAGTTCAAAAGGGTAACTGCGGGGGCGAGAATACCGCTGCGCAAATAGATGGTTTTTAACGTCATTATGTTCTTCTCAAAAGCACTTCGTAGGGGACCCATGAATCACAAGACTGCAGTTTCGTCAGAATTCATGTACAAATAAATAGCATTATCTTTCAACAAAAAAAATGTTTACGGTTCCATGAGTGTACCAATATTCAGTTAAAAATTGTAACATTATATATGGTAACAAAAAAAGCAATAAAAACTGAATTCAAAATCTGTCCCTATTTTTTCGATAAATTCACCTGTTTATGCCTAGTTATGTGTCTAACAAATATAAACAAATCGTTGCGTAAAGAAGCTTAGCAGCAGAGATATACGTAGACGTCAATAGATTATTATCCTTAGCTATAGTCGGGCCAAAACGACATGAAGCACGGACATTTGCGTAAGCGACTGCGCTCGAAGCGGTGCGATGAAGACAGTGGTTGGAACCGAGGTGGGACCATGAAAAACTGCAGAGATGGGTGGCGGTAGCGAGGATCCTTACACAATCCTAACCGCTACGCTCCGCTCCGCTTCGAGAGCAGCCGCTTACGCAACTGTCTGCGCTTCATGGCGTTTTGACCCAACTTTACGCATTATAAACTTACAAAATAAAGGTACACTTCGTAGGAGCTGTAAAGGAGTTGTGCGCCTTCTTAATGCAGGCAACATTTCTTGCGTACTGTACTAGAGATCAGTTATCCAGGAAATTTTTGTGGTCAGGAATTGTGGATTTATTACTGAACGAACACCAACAAATTAAAATAGACTATAACACTTGACGATTAGTGAACAGGAGAAAAAAGATCCAAAAATTAGACAGAATTGTCTAAAAGTCGTTATATTATCGTTACAGTCTTTTCTGGTCGTTTACCACTAGAATTTTTCTCTAACTGTTTTTCATTACGTCTTTCTTAGAAATGCAACCAGCTACGTAACACTGCGCAGCAATCACTTCCCGCAATCCATTTTTCGCTGCAAAAAGTTCACAAGGGCTTAGAATTTTGAAATTTGCATAGTGTGCATCCCCGCTCTACTAAAACATCCTACTGCAGTTTGTCTGGTTCGTGAAAGATTATAGCGCTCCAAAAAGTACGCGATCGAATGCTTTATTTGTAGCGTGAGTGAATGGAGATGAATGTAAAATCCTCTAAGATATCGGCAATAAAAAGAAAAACGCAAAAACCAAAACGATAGCCTTAAGAGTCGGGAATATTTATGTAGCACATCACGTGAAACACACACGGATAGAAATCGATAACGCTTCTAATAAGACATAATTTTCTTTTGCAGAATCATGCAGAACGCAAAGATTCAGCTGATCGACGTAAACGAAATATGAGGAAAATATTCAAAAAAGGAATCCACGTACATCTGAGGTTAATAATTATTGAAAGAACCCTCTGAAACGTTGTCAAAAAAAAAATGTTTTGTAGCGGCTTGGTACATTTGAGCTGAAATTATATCGAAGGTGTAAATAGCACCAGGAAAAATTGCGTGGGTCCCCAACCAACTGCTTAAACAAGGTGGGAGTAATTGAACTTCACTCCTTGAAAACTCATTCACACTTCTCAAATATCACTAATGTTCAGTGGGATCAGCATTAATTCTTAATCCACACATTCCGGACGATTCCCTACTATAATATGCGAAATAAGGATCACGTAGTGAGAAAGAGCTGGGAAGCTGGCTTCAAATAACGAAGTCCAGAGGTTAAGACACTATGCGACATGTTCAGGGTGAGAATTCATCAGCATATTCAACTCAGGGATGCCTGGAACTTTCCTGGAGCCTGGAGCACAGATGCGATAGCAGCAGCCAGTGCTCAGACCCCCTTCACTTTTGAACGTTTGAGGAAGGGACCTCCTTTACTTTTAAACGGTTGGCAAAATTATACCCTTTACTTTTAGACGGTTGGCCCGCTTCATTTGAGCTGCATTCCATGAGCTAAACCCCCTTCATCTGAGGAGGGTCCGGCTTCTCTTTACCGCACCTATGCCTCGGAGTAATGCAAATCCGAGAAAGATATAACTTTAGAAGATTGAAAAGTTCAAAATAGGCCCAAGCGAATAAGCATGCAAAATTATATAAATTAATGAGGTATTGAGGAATGATTAGCACGAGGTTGACATTTGCTTTGAGTTGGATGTTGATATGGATGAACTTCGCGTGCACCAAGCGCTCGCATATTACTGTGAGTTCGTCTCGTTGATCCTTGACGCTGCATTTCTTATCGTTTTACAATGTTAATACAATGATCTCGGCGATCTTAACTGTCTCATAGTTTATTTGCTAATATTGTGATGTGTCTTCATATATCATGTGAACGTGCAGACATACACATGATATCTTTCAGACGTATCGGATGCATTTATTTCCGCGCAAATGGCACATTTTATGCATGGCGCTGTCAGTAAATGAAACAGAAATCAATTCATTCAACAAAGCATGTACGTGGAATATGAATGTATTCCACCATGCATCACTATTCATACCAGATTCATTTTTGTGCCATTTTGTACAAGAATTAGGCTATCATTAAATCATTCAAATTGAAGAATGGTGAGTACAGGATGAAAAGAATGGTCAAACGGTGGGAAACTTTTAACTTACTGCAGACGTAACACTCCTCCCTCAACCACGTGGTCATTCTGAGATTCGAAGGACGTCAAAAAGTAGCAAATGAGTAGTTAGCACGAGTAGCACACAAATAGAATCAAAAATTGGTTTGCTGCAGAGAGTCTTCTTTTTTTCAATTCTATTATTTCTCATATTCCCTGAGAATAAGTTATTCTTCAGAATTCTTACTACAGTTAGTCGTTTTCTAATCATGACAATGTACCGTAGACCATGTTTGAACACGTGTAGGTGTCAATTTGCATGGTGATCTAGTTTCTTAGTGATCAAGCGTAAAGTCATAGTACTTAACAACTAACCAGTTCTGACGACTCGACTATCCATAAGCTGTTAATGAAGTAAAAAGTGAAGTAGCCATAAACACATAGCACAAAAACGCAATAGACATGCCCCACCTGATGTTGTGCATACTGCCGCTGGTTCCAGTATTCATCTTGAGAGCTGAGTGAGTGTTGCTATGCATACGTTCAGGAGAATGTAGAGCTACAAATTTTGATTTGAACCACAATTGTATGACAGAAATCACAAAAAAAAAAACATTTAAAAACAAGAAGCCAGCTATGCTCTCTTCTGATTCGTAATCATCACGGCTTCATAAGAAGCCAATATTAGCCTAGCCTTGAGACACTGTGAGGAAAAACGGTAAAGAACGTTTGCAAATAGATCGTCATTATGAACGATAACGTGCAACGAACGTTAGGATTAGATGCAACCAGCATTCTCTGCAAAAATGACCACGCCCACGTGCGAATGTGCCGCAGACATTGCTGTGAAACCATTCGTTGTGCAAGTGACCGGGGGTCAGACTAAAGCGTCGCGTATTTCTCAAAGCTCCTTGATTACATTTCGGCCACATAATCTAGATGGGACCATCAATAAATTTCACTTCCACAAATAAGCCTGTAATTATCAGTATGTGGCAATCATCTTTGAGGTTATGCGCACACACGTTGAACACAGTTTTGCAACATTTAGGAATAATTATTGAAATCAGAAATTATTTGAAATAATTACCCTTCCCGATATGATACCAAGGCTTTCAGCTAAGGATAAACGAAGATGTTTTTTCTCCTACCGGAAATTTGAAAGGTCTTCGTTTGCAGCTTCAAGGTTGCAAAATATCAAAAGCGCGAACAGCGAAATGTTTATTTCACATTTGCTAGTCAGTGCGACGCGAGAAAGCTGTTATGTGAACTTCGAAAAGAAAAAGTATGAAGGCAGAGTATAAATGCTATAGACCACTGAAAATACTGAAAACATATTGAAAAAATGCGTTGCTAAGTGACTCGTAATCTCAGCTACCATAAAGATTCAGCACATGGGCTCAAAAGCTGCGAAACGCTCGCTGCAAACAATTCTCATGAGTGGACGGCAACCAGGAACGAAACATAGCAACATTGATGAAAACATTGAATTGTCATGCCACATTCGCTTGGAGCGAGCTAAACGAACAAAATTCACAATTTGGGCACTGCTTTAAAAGTGCACTTTTTCTCATTTGAAGCAATTATTCGCCCTCCACTTTTCGAAAGTCCCTCTGTGAAGCAAATTATCCAAAAGAATCTTAATATTCAGACCATTAACCATCTGTTTTTCCTCGACTTGATATCCATCTTATACCTTAGTACTAAAGACGCTAATCACGAACAAAACTGTCCCACATTTCTAAATTTAATGTAAATGATTGTAATTTAACTGTATGCAAATGTAACTGAATCTTAATAGAATAAACAGAAGATAGTTGTAAATGTCTTCCTATTTGAACACTACCCCTGAAAAGTAAAAAAAAAATCATTCATTCTAAGCCAAATTAGCTGAGCAGCATACTCCTATTTAAAAAAAAATGCAAAAAATTATGGTGTTTGAATGTCATCGTGAGCGATTACAGCACTTTAGCATATTTTTGATGGTTATCGCCCGATTATGAGGAAGTTCCTACGCCCCCTCCTGAAATAGCAGACGATTTACTTCGAGTGTAAACTCAAGAAGGTTTAAGAAAATGATGTTTTCTGGGCGCTTTCTTAACTCCCAACGCTTAGGAAGAACAAAAAAGAGCCCAATAATCATATTCTGAATGCTCTAGAACTTGCTAGTCGTTGACCTCTTGGTTTTTCAAATCAATGTATAACAAGAAGATTCGATGACACAAAGAGTGATACAAAAACAGTAGTACCGTCATGGTACCGTTTGTTAGACTTCACTCATATGTGATGTATTTCGCTAAAGAGTGACACATTTGACCAGATGTCATCTAGATAAGTGATCACATGAAAATCACACTAGATATGTGATCAAATCAAAAAGAGTCTTGTTAATTCCATGTACTAACTCAAAGACTTCCTGATTATTCGTTGTATGCCACTCACCGCTTCTGCTTTTACGATGTCCGTGCTTAACGGGACGTGACGGAGGTACAGTATCAGTCATTGCTTGATAAATAGTTGCAGCTGATTTCCAACGAGCAGAGCTGCAAAAATGGATGTGTTAGAATCTAAAAACGATCAGTAAATCCAACACAGGAATTCGAATTTTCAGTTTTCAAGTTTGCACACATTTACACACAAATAGTGTCCATTCGTAGGGATGAATGGGAAGATGCATGACTAAACAGTGAGATGTCAGAAAACTTGAGAAACCTTTAATAAATTGGCGAGTTTTGAGCAGTCAATTTTTCAAATTTCAAATGTCCGTTTGTGTTCAGGGCAAGAAGATTACAAATGAGTAGAACTGTGGTATAGTGGTGAAATATTGGTGAAAGCAGGCTGTATCAGGCTTTGTTGCTCAAAAGTAGGTTTTATGATGATTTTTTAACGAATACTTTTTAGTTCTCTGTAAGAACTTTCTCGGCATCAACCACTACTTCGTAAATGTTCATCAAACTCCCGTTATGATAAAGTCTGGTCAAAACCATAAAAAGCACGGTGGAGCTGCGTAAGCGGCTGCGCTCGAAGCGGTGCGATGGCGCGTAACGATTACGATTGAGGTGGGACCCTCACTAGGATCACTTATGATTGCAGTTCCCGATGATCTCGCACTGCTTCGAACGCAGACGCTTACACAAATACGAGTTTCACGTTGTTTCGACCTGACTACAATCCATCATGAAACAGCTCCGTTATTGCGCAATATCGTTTCTATTGAAAATGCCGACAAAGAGCTTTGTAAAGAACTTAGCATAATGAGTAATGCAAATTAAAACAAGTCAGAAAAGTAGAAGACAAATGACTGACTCTTTCTGATGATATAGAGGTGACACTCCAAGCAGGTCGGCGACGATATTGGCGCGACTGCACGAACACGGTAAAGGGCAAACGCACGATGACATACTTCTGAAATGGAAGAAAAAAAAACACTTTTCAATACTAGCGACCGAAAAGTACGCACGCAAAACATACGAAAACATGGAACACGAATTCCCATTTATCAATTCTTTAAAGTAGCCGTCTACGAACTTTTTTCGGTACAGGGATCACATTATTTTAGGAGAGGACATCCACTGTTTTGCTCTGATTGGAGAGTATTTGTTCCCGGGAACTCTTATTTCGCAACCGACAACAACCTCACTTCATTTAAAATTTGAAATGAAACGATAGATTTCCATGAAACGATGATGATGAAACGATCCGAGTTCTTAGGAAGTTTGAGTAATGAATAGAAAGCGGAATGTATCGTGAACTTTGCAGACTCTTCAACGGTACATTTTAGAACGATGAACTTATGTCCTTATATGAACATGTGAAAAAAGTAACCATCGACGAACAAATGCACAAGAAAATAGAACTATGTGGAAAACTGGAGCACCTCAGAAAAGGCAATGACTATGTGACTACGACGTCAAGAACAAAAATAAATTCCCATAAGAAACGTCAATATGCGGAATGCCTTTCTACACGTAGAGATAAAGAGCTATTAGTGCCACCTATCTCTATGATAGAATCTAATCTCTACACAAACTGGCACGAAATAGAAGTGGAATGACTGGAACATTGCGGCAGCGATGTTGCTTTCACATCCAAAGAAAAAACAGAACTGAAACATAAGTGCAATGCTAAAAAAATAGTAGACAAAGCATATTACAAGCCTGCACATTATTTTTTGTTCGATCCGTTCAAAATTGCTAATAAGAAAAGCCAATAACAAAACGCCTCCTAGAAAAAAAAAGTAAGAGGAAAAATAGTGTACCAACGTGACTGAGCTCCAGTTTCATTATACATATATTATACAGATGACAGTAGAGATCATTACAGTACGAAAACATACGAAGTTTTTTGACAATGGCAGACAAATAGATATAACGAAAAGAAAACTATTTTGATTAGATTAAAGAAAAAAGAATTAAATTGCAGTGTTATATCCTCTGAACGACCAAACCACAACGAGAATGAGTGTTTGAATACGTTAACGAGAATTTGTGCACATATTAGTATGCATATGTTTAGTATAGTAATGTAGTGTATTACTATACTACATTACTACATTTTAAACATGATATTTACACACATACATTCTGAATATGCAATAATACAATACTATAGTGTCTCAAGCAGCTATAGTCGCGTCAAAACGAAGCATGAAGCTCGATGCAGTTGCATAGGCGGATGCGCTTTTAATTATGCCGAATACATAATACACACGAAAAATACATAATAAAAAAACCGTTATCTCTATACCGTGGCGATTGGTATCAAACGGGACCTTTGCTAGCACCACTCACCGATGCAGTTTACAATTATCCCACTTCAATACCCGATAGCCGCTAGCTCCACCGCACCGCTTCGAGCGCAGCTGCTTACGCAATTGCACCGAGTTTCCTGTGGTTTCGATCCTACTATAAATAGCTTGGTGCTCGAAAGGAGGGCTAGTCAGGTGTTTCGCATACAGAACACAACTACGATAGATCCGACTAACACGAACCTCCGATAAAGGAACGTTGGACATATATTACGGATTCCTTAACCTGACTATAACTGCAAAGTTTGTGCAATGACACAACTTTGGCTCAGATATGCGGTATTCCAATGGGTGGAGGAAATTACAGCATCGCGCACAAAAACCAGTAGAATTCCAAACACGAAACACACTCTGATAACAAGGACACATTTTAGACGTATGAAATGTCAATGACATGAAATTAGAGTCACATGTGACGGTGTGACGCATTCGGTTCTCGATAGATGCGGGTACTGGGCCAGCCCTTACGGATGGGACCGCTATGCACAGAATCGAAACGATCGGTAGTCTGATCATCAGCACCGACATTCAATGAGTACGTAACGCGTCACACCAGCAAAAAACATTTAAAGCCGAATGTACGGTAGATCTCGGCCAATATGCTGTGAATAGGGGTCTGAAGGGCCGTCCTCAAGAGGTTGCGCGGCGCATTGGCGAAGAAGTAGGTCTGCTCTTGATCTACGATGGTACTCAATATGGAACCAATCGGTCGTTTCACTCTTTCACAAACATGGATGTCGATGTCGTGGATTTGACGAGCCTTCGTCCGCTTTTTTGGTTCAACAACATCAATTTGTCTATTTACTACCTCAATACGGACCGGTACCTTTTTTAAAGATCCTGCGGAACGTTTAAAGTGAAGCGGACTTGAGTTGCTTATACGGTCTTCCTGTAATTAGTAACAATATAAGCGGGGTAAAATGTAGTTGGGAGGTCACTTAATTGCACCCTTATTTCTCGAAGTAAATATTTGAAACAATCGGGGCTCTAACGCCTAAGCATAAGTCTTATATGATCTATGATGTAAGCTAAAGTTATTAAGAGAAAAAAAGTAAGTTAGAGCGTCGGGGAATAACGGGGCCAGTGAGTGACTCTCCCCCACCCCTATATTTCATTTTTCCCATGTAAGCGTTATTTAAAAGCAGTGGTTTATGAAGCAGAGTCATACGCAAAACGCCGCTTCTAGAACGTCATTAATCAATCAACTATTTTCCAGAATTTTCCCCCATAATGCTCAAAACGAGAATTTTTTTGTGATTGAAACCAGTGTTTTCTCTGGTAATGTGTTTGGTCTTCCCCGTAAATAACAGTTTCTCATTAGTTTTCATAAAATGAGACAGAGCAGAGACAAATAATCTGTCCAATCTTTCTATCAGCACGTATATTAGATTCGATTCGTCGGTGTATTTAGTGAAAATTGAGAAGTGCAGTGTTTGGTTCTTAAAGTCTTTTTTAGAGCTAGGATGAAAGTAGCATTGGTGCATGTTCGTCATAATTCTCCTAACGACCTCAATATAGGCAGCAGAGTAGCGGAAAATAAGAGGAATATACAAAGGAATAGTGTATATATTCTTGTGGAAAGAACAAAAATAATGAGCCAGTGCTAAAAATGATTGCAAATTCTCAAGTAAAGAGTAATACCAACAAAATAAAATTGTTTCATCTTTAGAATGTCCACAGAATTTGTCAATTAATCTGGAGAACATTCACTATCTATAGGCAAACCTTGGAACTTCACTGTCTTATGGCTCTTGCGCTATTTGCTCAGCAATTCTCCTCGATTTAACAGAAAGTAATCACGGAGCCAAAGATGCGACAACAAGATTTCCTCCAAAATTTCGTCCAAGCTTGCATTGATGACGAAATTTCCATTGAACAAAACACTTCACGAAGGCTAACAGGAAAACAAAACAAAAGACACGAATTTTTTGGGATTTCCCGAAAATCTATTTTGTAGGTGGCTCTAAGATCGAATTGATGAAGTTCTCGAATAAATATAGCTGCCCTCTTTACGATGTCAATAAAACTGTTCAGATAATTAATACTGCCAGATGTCACGAAAATTGAATTTTAGGAAAATCTATAATTTGCACATGATTCTGTCGTGAAAATGATTTTGTTTGTGAATGAAGAAAATTTGCTTACGTTTAAGGATTATTTTCAGTCTAACACCGACTCACCGAATAATCCTTCCACATAGTCCAGATGAATGATTGAAATTGGAAAAGAAGCAGTTGTCATCTCTAGTGATGCAGAAATAATGTGTATTTTTGTTTTAGGCGGAATTTTTGTAAGTTTGGGTAGAACAAAGTAAACTAAAACTTAAAGAACTTAAACAGTAACATGTGTACCTCTCCTTTACGTCGAATCCACGAAAACTGGATTGAGCCTCCAGCAAAAAAAAGGTGCATCACTCTTCCATTCAAGATAATGGACTTGACGGTGGCTTTAGTATACTTTCGCAGAGATTTATCGCTCAAGAGATTCTTCTAGGATGGTTTAGTTTATAAAAAAAAAACACATCCTAAGGAACAAATGAGCAGTTGCAGCCTAAAACGAAAGGGAAACTCTGAAAGCAGAAGTCCCAAGTTGTTTGGGCAAGAAAAACAAACACTCGATGCAAATCCACGAAGGGAAACGGCTAGCAATCATTGACTGCTGCGGTAACAGTCACAAAAAAAAACTCTGCACTCACAACAACAAACGAACGTCTGTAATTATTCTTCCGAAAAATTGTGCTTTTTCTTTGGAGACAACTGTTTTATGCAATGTGTTACGGATAAAAAACAGGACGGGGGCGAGTTATGAAGAAGAAACGGTAACCGGGAGTTTGACTGCTCTTCTTGCTCGTCACATTGTTTGAATGAAATCAGAGCACTCTTAGCTCCAAAAAAAATCAGAAGAAAAACGTGACCAGAAAGGAAAAAGCGAGGAAACAGAACTACAAAATGCGGAATACGGAAAAAAGTGAAAAAGAGCGAAAATGCACTGGATTCGAAGTTCCGAAGTTAAGTGCAAACTGTTTCAAGGAAATGGAGAGTAACCCTAAAGATAAAGAGTTCCCGAACTTCATACGCAGTTTCTCTAAGTCTTTTTGTTTTTTGTCGAAAAGGCTAATGGGCAGCACTGCTCCTCACTGCTATGCTCCCTGCTGCTCTTCAACTAAAACTGAATACATAACAGGATTTCTATCGGAACTAATGAAAAGCATCGCATCACCTAAAAAATGAAAATCTAAAATGGCAAAGGAATATATCGCAAGCTATCTAGGATGTCAAAAAACTGAAGTTTCAAGATTTTTCTTCATCTAATGCGGCTGCCTTCATCGCTGTTGCCATCCATGGAGGCTAGGTTAGAAATTACTCGAGCCTACTTGGATACCTTTGGAAACGTAGGCATATAGGCTACAAAACACACAATTCAAACAAATGTAATGACGGTTTTTGCTTCTGAAATGTAATTATCACTCATTCATAGAAGTCATACAATGAAGGCTGATTAAAAACGAACAACACGATTTTCTTCGACGTAAAGGAAGTAGAGTGTTCTGGAAGTAAAGGAAGAGAGACCGACAGATACGAGAGTAGTATTTCGAATTAGATAGACGCTTATTAGGGTCATTGCACTCTTTAGAAAGAAAAAATACGAAAACTCGAGCAGTTTGCGTGTTGCAAATTTTTTTGAAATAATATCGGGAACAAATCTCTTGCGCTCATCTACAGCGGCTGACATTTCAGCGTTTTTGGATTCGCTTTTCCTAGGACTTTGGAAAGGCAACGCCCAACATTAATCAATCCGAACCACATGTTTTTCACCTTCAAAGGGAGTTTGCTTTAAATTCTGAGCGGGAAGAAAAAAATGAAGGTAGCTAGGTCCAAATTAGATCATCCGCGAATATCACAAGGAAGCCTAGCCTCGGGCACTTCACGTTGATTTGTTGATCTCATTAGGCAAAGAAGCCGATTCTACGCTACAACTTTCGCTAAATGATTCGCAGCTGTCATTAACATCTTTACTTTGTGGATACTTCACGGGATACGGTATCTCATTAGCACCGCGTTCACTCCAAAAAAATCTTGATCAGGATCCAAGCAGGAAGAGAACACCAGTAGCGTGTATAAAACCACACAGAAGCCACCAGAAAACATACCAAAATCTTTCCCATTTATTACGAGAAGATACGCCCGACTACATGCCACCACGGAGCCATGCTATTAAACATGCAGTAGAAAAAAGAATAAATACACAAACAAATGACAACAGAAATCGTATATGTCGCTGGTTTTGCTGGAACATTCCAGAAAAATACTTAAATGACATCATGCATCAATGGTTGTGGATTCTCCTTCCATCGTCAAGAAAAATTAGAGCATGAAATTCTTCGTGAAAGATTTACGAGGAAAAGGAATCAATAGTGCAAATCGTCTCTGTAGCTTGCTTTTTCAAGCGACATCCTAGTTTTCGGAATAATATTTACAGACGCGCTCGCCGCGATTCCGAACTATGGAATGGATAAAAATGGAGGGACGAAATTGCGAAAAAGAGGTCCTACAAAGCGCCTGCGATCGAATCCCGTGAGAGAGATGCATAATTCCTTAAGTGTTCACCTAACAAACAGAACATGGCAACATTGGAAAATGTTTTGAAAAAGTAGGCAGAGTTCTCTAATGCGGTGAAGTTCGAAAAACAAGCATTTATGCATGGTTGCGCCCCATTGTTACGTGACACATTAACGAATAACAGCCATTTTTGTTCACGTTCTCCAACCTGCCTTGGAAGTCATTTCGTAAATACTTCTTCAAAAAAGAGATTGTGCAGAAATTATATAGTACACTATTTATAAAATTTTAAGTCAATTCATATGTGTCTCTGAATTTCACGAACAGTTTCTAAATCCGGGTCCACTGTGAAACAAGTACGAAGCAAAAATCTCAAAGAAACGGCATTTACAGAGCAAAAAAAAAGCGACTAAAATTACAAATTTAGAAGAAAGAACCGAAGAAAGAAGTGGAATTGTGCCGGAGAAAAATCGGAACTACTTTACAACTCACTGACCTAAGAATTGACCGCTCTCTTATATCCTCATGATGTAGAGGATAAGATCCAGCTAAGAGCCTTATTTATACGACAGCACTTTTTTAGCGCACAGATGGAAAACAGATACTCAGTGGGAGTGGCGTCAAAAATCAAATTACTCAGTTTTCCCGCTGTCCAATAGCAAACATGTTAGGTGATTGGTTTAACACCAAATGAGGAACATGAGTAAACTGTTTTTCAATGTCTCTAAATTCCTAACGGGGAAAAAATTTTAAAAAAACAATCCAATTTCTGCGAAATATCAAACAGATATGTGATGTCACTAAGCAGAACCCATAAGTGCAGCATGCCCAATTTCCCCACACATTTCGTGATTAACTTTTCTTTTGCACCATAGCAGCAGTTTGCAAATGACACACATTTCAACATCGTTACATCTGTGCATGAGAAAATGCATGAGAAAATTGCTGTCATGTATCGAAGGACATCCCATGTAGCCATATTCTCACCATCATAGCACTCAGCACCGTAAACACAAGTTGGGCATGAAATCAGTGGAAATCACATAATCGCACACGAGCAGGCGATTTCGCGTTGTGACCCATCTGCGCCTTCGAGTCACATTTCGTTTGAACTCGTCCAATCTCTCATTTAAGCGCTGCGTCGACTTTGGAGCCTGTAAAAAATTTTAAAGGCATCACCCCATGAATCTGGGGTGGTACTGGTTTCAAGTGGGTTATGCCTATACGGGATTGCAGATTGTGGGGAAGAGGGTGATTCCGTTCATCTCTTCCTAATCGCCGTAAAAAAGGCCCGGATGATGCGGTGCGTGAATAAGGCTGGCGCGCTCCAATGCATCTCTTCGTAGACAACAGCGCCCCGGAACGCTAAAAGCCTCATCTTCCGGGCCGTTTTTTACGGCAATTAGGAAGAAATGAACGGAATCACCTTACTCTCTATAATCTACGATCCCGTATACGAATACTCCACCGGAAATCCGTACCACTCCAGATTCGTGTGGTGATGAATTTAAGTATGTTAAATTCAGGCGCAATTAGGTCTGCTGCACTTAAAGGCAGCACAACGAAATTCAGGAATGAAAGAGGGAACTATGGAGAGGGATCCGTCCATTTTGCAATTGCAAAAAACCGAAAGCCACAAACTTCGCGCCCAATCGAACATCTTGTACAAAATGGTGCCCAAAACATGACCGTCTTCCGGGCCGTTTTACAATTAGGAAGAAATGGACGGAATCACCCCCCTCTCCGTAGTCTCCCAACATGTATACGAATACTCCACCTGAAATCTGCACCACCTCAGATTCGTGGGGTGATGCCTTTAAATGCAGCGTGTCATGAATGTTGGGGTACCTGTGGGGAAATATAGAGTTCAAGATGAAGGTTACTATTATAAGCGTAGCCCACTCAATTTCCCCAATTCATCCTGACAAGAAGTGGTGTTGCTTCCTTTGAAGTGCGTGAGAGCGCGCTCCACCATTGTGCACGCGCTGGATCTACGAGCGAGCGGTCGGAGATCGATGAGGTCTCCTCATCGGTCTAATCAAGTAAAAACAATGAATAGGCTGCTGAAGGAACCGGAGCATGGAAAAGGAGCGCGTTCTGCGTTCCAATCTATTTTTCAGGACGACTAGGGGGAATGGAGTGGAGCTACGCTCATTCTCATAATCTATACCCTCAAAACTCCATATTTTCCCACAGGTTTCACAATAAAGTCAGTCCCATGCTTTAAGTTCAGGTGGTTTTGACCTTTCGATGTCGCGCGGAACTGAATGACCGAGAACTTTGCGGGTGGAAAAAAGTGTGCAGGTGGCCGCTTTGCGTCATCTGTCGTTTCACCATTCTTCGACATATGATGTGGCGTGGACAAAGGCGTCAGAACTATGAAAACCTCTGATAATACAATTGTAGACTGCCAGATTGCTTCCTTTCATGGGAAACTTATTCATGCAGCGTTTTTCAGAGTTCCTCATTTTCTGAAGAGAACGGTTAACAAACACTTTCATGTGGTTAGGGTTCAGGTAGACAAAAGACGATAAATTTTCATTTTCAAAAATCTTGGTTCGCCAAGTTAAAAAAGTCAATCTTAATAAACTACAGGTAAACTAGAACGGATTTCTCCTTCACCGCATGGTTAACAAATGCAATGAACGTTCTGTAGCTGTTCATAGAATAGCCCTTTTACTTTTTGACCATGAGAGAAATGCTTTAGCAGTGAACAAATTTCATTTTAGAAGAATTAGAGTGTGCACTTTGCAGAAGATGATTGCGTTTTTTCGCATGCGAAAGAAAAAAAAAGACTTCTACTGCTAATAACGAAATGGCGAACAAGATGAAATAGCAACGGGGCGTCATCGATTGCCATTACTCTCCGTCATAGCCTCAATCTGGCCCATGTAAGTCCGAAGATTTTAGCTTCACAGAACATTCGAGGGCAGCGTTCAGCGAGAAAATTTTCGATGTTGGCTTTCTTCCGCTAGCGATATTTAGAGTTTGGAACGGAATTTCCAAGTACTGCAGCGAAAAGAAAAAACAAAGTACCTCTTTAAATTGAAAAGTTAGATTCGTCAGCAGGATAGCCCATAACAGTTTATTTAACGAAGCAACTTTGTATGCCTATATGACTAATAAAATGAAATTGCATAAAGTGAATTAATGCTAAAATTACCCAACAAATCAATGCTTAACACCAGCGCGAGTAATGAAATCCATTACACGTATTATTTCGCCAATCCTAAAGATGTAAACAGCTGTGTCGTATGACGAATTGATGCCATTGGCGATACGAAGCCTTCTGATTTCTGTATTCGCAAGCAGTGTTTTGCGTTTTATTTGTGATACTAACTAACTGCCTCCAGAATGACTCCTCTACTCGAGACCAACGTCAACATAAAGCTCTTCTGAACGCTCCCTTTAATGAGAAAATTCGAAGAAATCTTCTAAGTTCTTCTGTTCTATCGAGAGAGTTTTCATTATATGATTGTCCAAAAGAAATAATTCTCAAATAAGGGGAACGAAGTTGTAAATTATGCGCCTATCATGTGTTTTTTCTCATTTTTTAAGCATCCAACGAATCAATCAATTAATATCTTGCACATGGTACAGTCCCGAGTGCTAAGGTAGTCCGGTGGGCCCACTCTGCCACACTAGGACCGACCTGTCTTCGCATAAACACAGTGTACTTCTACGATTCACAAAATTATCATACAGTAAAAAAAAATTCTTAAGTGACAAATGAAAAAAAGAAACTTTGAAAAGAATTTGAGAAGGAAAGCGATAGTCCATGGATCAACAGAACATTACTGGAAATGAATACCTCAGTCAGTCGGGGCCCTGATTATTCTTTTGATCATAATCGCCACCGCTATCAAAATCATCTCGTCGTTACCTTTTTTATTTTCTCCCGGAACACATGTTTAGGTCTTATTTTTCTCGCTTTCTTTCTGTTATAGATGCTACGCCGATTTTTTTTTCCTTGATATGACTAGAATGGAGCGAATGTAGCGCAGTCGATGAGAGTTTCCGTTGTCTGTACGATCGATCGGAGATTTGAGTCCGCCCTAGTGCTAACCAAGCCTTTGATCCCTCCGAGATCGATAAATTGGTGCTAGACTTGTCTGAGAGGATAAAAACACTGACTTGACACTTCGGCTAACCTCTGCAATTCATTGTATATGCCAATTACACGTTCGTAAACCTCAAACGATTCTGAATTGAAGTGAATGTGGGGGCGCATCCCAAGCAGATTGATTAATGCCAGACACTCTATCCTTTATCCTTTATGTCTTTACGGACCAAGGGACGGTCCACTACAAGACAAGCGTTGATGCGCTCTAATTTCTGCACACTTTGCTACGCGCGAACATGAATCTTTCAAAACACCGAGTCATTTTCAAGTTTTTCTTCCTCCTTTTTTTCTGTGAGGCTACTGCTACTAGACAAACAATATTATCTATGGTAAATCGATAGGATCTTTATCTAACAATCTCTGCATGGTTCTTGTCATTTTGCTGGGAACTCGTGGTTGTTTGTATCCGCTTTGCATATATTGCTCGAATTGTTTTTTCCTCTTCTTTCACGTGATTCTTTTCGATTGTTGTCATAATATAATCACTTCCTTCAACTAATAGCACAAATAATAACTAAAATTTTAACTAATTTTCTTCTTCGTTTCCTTGAATGTTGTGTCCAAGGGGATGTTTTCGTCTTCGTCATGTCCGTGCAGAAAGCTCTTCATGCACACGAACTCCTCTTTCCGGTCGAATTTTTCCCCATAATGATCGAGAAAGAATCCTCAATATGTCGTCCATGATAAAATAACTCGCTTCTCGAGCGCTTCACATTGAATATCAAAAATCACGTCGTGTAGTGAAATATGGACCATCTGAAAGATTCCGCTATTGCACTGGCTTATTCGAGGATTTTGATCTTTAGATTTCGGTTGTTATTTCTCTGCATTAGTGCATAGTTTTTAAACATACTATCTTTTTGGTTGCTCCTTGTTTAAATTTCCTATTTCGTCTTGAAAAAAAGGACTAAGCATCATTCATCGCACATTCGTAATCGTCCAGTTATATCTAAAATTTCTTCACTTCTTAATTTATATACCTCTTCTTTTGTTTACTGTTAGAGAATTTTCTTGCTCATAAGCAATGACGTACTTGGGGATTTATACTAATCTCTTGTAATGCGAGAAAGCCTCTGATGAAGACATACTACAGCGCTTTTACACAAGTCGCCTTTCTAGTAATTCGGGCAAAGATCTCATCGAAAGCGGTTTCAAGATGTTCCATTCGTTTGAGGGCACTTTCTAGGAATTATCCGATCTGTTTTATTTTGGGTCATCATCTGGAGCAAATAATTACCAGCAGAAGATGTGGAACGATTAACAACTAGAAAAAGAACTGTAATGAAAATACAGAACAGCATGTGCTAATGCAGCGCTGCATTTGTTGCAGAATATGCATCAACAGGTTAATCACCACCACTCGAGAGATGATATGAGACTGAATTTTATTCTCAGTTCGGCACAAGATTGAAAGCGCTCTTCTCAGGCACTTTGAGGGATTGTGCCGTCAAGCATTAGAAATAGCTTAATCTGTTTGTGAGCATAATCTTATGGGAAATTAGATCACGAAAGTATGATCGTAGATGCGATAGTCAGAGCAGGTGCCCGACCCCCTTCACTTGATTTTTACCCCATGAGCTAGACCCCTTCACACCTATACCTTTAGTCAATGAACTTGAAGTCCTAAGCTATAGATTTCCATGGCGCATTACTAATTATTCAATTATTCATTTAAAGTTACGAATTCAGTAGACGAAGTCGTGAATCTCGTTGAAACAGTGACGAAAATCGTGAATAGCAGATAAAACCCTAACAAACAGGAACCTTCGTCTCTTTAGAAGTAATGAAGGCTCAGGTGACAAATGAAGAAAAAGGTACGGAAATATTCGTTTCACCAACTATGTACTTATTTTATTCCTTTTTTTGTAGAAGAACAAGCTCGCCTCTGCGAGGAGATCGAAAAGCTCTATAATGAGGCAGATGAGATTCTCGGTGAAGTTCGTTTTTTTTTTCTTTTTACCAGTACTCCTATAATACTTCTTACTCTACTGCTTATTTTAAAGGCATCACCCCATGAGTGTGGGGTGGTACTGGTTTGGGGTGGTTTAAGCCTATACGGGGTCGCAGATTGTGGGGAAGAAGGTGATTTCGTTCATCTCTCTCTAGTAGCCATAGAAAACGGCCCGGATGATGCGGTGCGTGAATAAGGCTGGCGTGCTCCAATACAACTCTTCGTAGACAACGGCGCCCCGGAACGCTCGAAGCCTCATATTCGGGGCCGTTTTTTACGGCGATTAGGAAAAGGTGAACGGAATCACCCTCTTTCCCACAATCGGCGACCCCGTATAAGCATAACCCACCTGAAACCTGGACCACCCCAGATTCGTGGGGTAATGCCTTTATCAAGGTTTCATACAGTCGTTTACCTTCCTTTAAAACTAAGATTGGTCCACATCCTAATTTTGAGCCTAATGAAAACTTTGTAATACAGTACTAAACGTTTTTCTAGGTCGTAAGAATGCGCAAAAATTACCCGAAAATAATTGCAGAGCTTAGGAATCTTGAAAACCGTGAGAGGTTCGCACGTTGGGTAAGTTGGCTAAGTTCTAGTTTGGTATTCGGTTCAATATTTTTGCCCTCTGTCTTTAGGCGCAGGCACCCTTGCTATCTGTTTCTTCTGATCCAATTGATGTTGAGAAATTGAAGAAAGAGATAACATTGAAGGTGGACAAAACAAAAACGGTTTCAGAGGAGAGGAAGGAGCTAGAGAAGGAGATTGAAGAGGTGAGAATCTGCTTTCGTTCGACTGGCGTTCACAGAATAGAGGCCCCTTTCGTATCCTTCCGTTATTCCACGGTCTAGGTAGTTTTGATACATAACATAGCGGCAAACTATGCAAAGTTGTCTCTTCAACTTTCAAAATTTCTGAACAACCCTAGCTACTCAAACTCCCCCAATTCATACAGAAAGCAGCGTGGCAAATGTGGAATCCGGTGGGAATCAGATACCACATCTGCTACTTCATCCTATTCTCTGTTTTCGAATGGTTTTCGTTCGTTTTCGATACTTGCTGTTATATTTGGTCCAAATTCTTGAAATTGGAGCGCAATAGACTAAAATAGATTGGATTAGACCAGAATAGACTAGCTGCAAACATAACCTGTAGGGTGTGGAGCTGACCTTGTTTGAAAACTGATACAAGGAATAACTTATCAGGGATTGTGAAGGAAATGGAAACTAACTAAGGTGTCTTTTCTTCCCTCTAGCGAAATTAGAACTCCACTCGAAATGATGATATTCACTTTTATATCGACTGGTTTCCACGATCCTTTCTGTAATTAAGAAATCGGGAGTTCTCAAGGTTTTCTTTTCGAAAATTAGCAACTATGAGAATATTTTTAAAGAAGAAGAAAGACATTGGGAGATTTTATAAGCTTTCTAAACATGTTACGGAATTAAAGTTATTCTCTCAAAGGCAACATATCACAAAGCTGACGTGGTGAGGGAATCCGCGAGAAGAACTAGAGATGTGGTTGTAGTTTGCGGGATCCGGGTGGTTCCGCCCATCTCTCCCCAATCGTAAAGGACGTCGTTGAGCCGCTTTAACGTTAGAACGCTCATCTATGCACTCGTTCCCATCTTCTCAGCAGCCTATCCATTGGTATCACTTAATTAGGCTGGTTAGAAGACATTATTGATCCTCGACCGCTCGCACATGGATGCGGCGCGTGCACAAGGGTGGCGCGTTGCAGTTGAGATAAAAAAAAGAAAGTCGTTTTTTTGCGACAATTGGAGAGAGTGAGCGCAACCAATTCGTAATCCCGCAATCTACAACTCCATCTCTACCTTTTCCCTTGGATTCTCTCACCACGTCAGATCCTTGGTATGCTCCCTTTAAATGAGTCATCCACGTTGATTACCACTTCTTTTGTATTATTACACATATTCGCACCACAATCTATCTGTGATTCAGAAAATCTGACACTGTTAACGTGTGAGAATGAATAGTAGAATTAAGGCGATCTGACAGTTAAAGGTCCTTTGAAATAAGAGAATTACTTGGCGTCCGCCCCATCAATTTGTTGCAACGAACGAAACGCAAAACGTAGTTTCATTTCTTTTGGAACGTTCAGGGTGACAATATGTCGGCGAGAAGATCTTTTTTTGCCATAAAATTTCGCAATATCCCACGCGTCATAGAATTAGACGCTATGTAGCGATAATTCAAAGATTTTGTGGGATTTCTTAACAAGTTAGTGACCTTCGATCAAACTTCTTTGGGAGTCATTTTCACATCTTCCACTTGAGGATTTCAGCAATTTTTAGTGGATTTACACATTATTTTTCGCCGTATGGATGAGAAATCCGTTTCTATCATGACTTCATGGTATTCCCGTTCGTCTACACCCTATCAAGAGTTATACGAAAAATAGTTTAGCTGGAAGCTGAACTCGAAAAATGGGACCGGTACAATAACTCGCTTCTCGATATGCTCACAAGTGAAAAATACGCTCCAATCGATGCGCTACCGCCAGACTTCAAGTTGTCGTAAACGTTTTGTTGTGTATGATTTCACCTCATATCCAATTGGATCTTCTGTGTCGCATGTATTCTTTTCTTTTATCTCTCTATTTTGTATTTCCTGTAGAATCGAGGTTCATAATTGTCAATATAACTTGTAAATATAATGTTTTCAAATTCCCTTTTCCAGTATTCATATCGTCATGTCGTTCGCATTATCTATTCGACGTTTATTACTATATTAATTGCGTTCTGTTTTCTTTATTAGTCACAACAATCAATATAGGTGGCATGCCAAGGCTCGGCGTGGATCCCGAGTACCGGTTAGGCGAAGAGTTAAACCTACCTAGTGGTTTGCGCTCTCGTTCCAGATCGCCACACTCATACGTCGGGTACGTTGTTTTGATGTCATCATTATTTTCTTTCTCAAAAGATTACTTTTACAAGATATAATGCCTTTATGCTTTAATTTTTCTAAATACTGAGAATCTCGAATTGCTTGGTCATCTATCTTTTTTGTCCACGTTGAAAAGTTTTCCATACCAATCATTGGAAAGCACCTCTCATTCGTTTTGTTTTTCTTGTTGAAAGATGGTATATAGGATAGCTAATTTTGAGTGATATAAAGTTTTCGGGGATCTTAATGAAAAAAGTTAAAACGGTAGTATGAAGTATTTTGTCCTTCTCTGCAAAAAAAGAGATAACAAAAGTCTCAGAGCGTATTGTGGAAAAGTTATTAGATTTATGCTGAAGGACCTATGAAGACTGCATTCTGATTTGTGGCGATTAAAGGTAGCGTATCACGAAATTGACGTAGTGTGGAAACCTGGTGGAAAACATAGTTTGGGAGGTAGATTACGAATTTTATCGTGGCACCGCTCAATTAGCCCTAATCTCCCTGAAAAATGGCGTGGACAACGGCGTTTGTTCCTGCGAAGTAGGTGACAACACGCCGCGGGATGTCGAAAATCAATGGCTTTTCCTCAAGACCCTATCCACGTAAAACTAATGAATATGCTGCTGAGAAAACCGTAGCGTCTGGAAGAGTGGCTCAATCTATACAAACCACCTGACTTACTGAAGACGATTAGGGGGACTTGAACTGCCACGCTTCAATTCGTAATCTTCATCCTGAATTCTATGTTTTCCATACTTTGTCAATTTTCTGATACCCTCCCTCTATACCTTTCAGCAGCAAACCCAACGAAAATGCTATTATGACTCTACCCACGAAAGCTTGCACAAGTTACTATAATTACCTTGTTGATTTACGTTGATAGGTCCCCTAAACTACCTAATCGCAGAGTGAGAAGAGAGTAAACGAAATATATTATATAGAATGCTAGTAGCAAGTAAGTGGAAAGTTGAAAAAGAATTTACAGTGCCGTCTTTTACAGCGCAATGCGGTGTAGTTTCAACAATAACTGCAATGCTGCTGCAGCGGACAACTGATCTTAACTTTTGATAATAATGGCGTGTTCAAAGATATTCATTAAGCAGTGGAGATATTGCGCACAACACTTTTGGAAACTTTGACTTTATCTAAATTCACTAAGTGATTAGCGGTGGAGCAGTGCCAAAAGAATCGTGTTTGAACCCAACAGTAGATCAACAGACTTTACACAGCAGTGCGGGGCTCAACCGCTGCCGTGTCGCGTATGCCGATGCGTCTATATGTGCATATGTCTGATAACCAGTCGTTCTGATCGAAAGCATCATTCTTTCTTCTCGTGCCATCAGAGTCTTACTTCGTAACGATTACAGTGAGCAGCATCTTATTTATAGAGGCAGCTGTTTCAGGTGGGGATTCTGCTATACTTCTTTCCTACTTGGCTATGATGCTTCCCCTATATTTGAGAGTTTTTAGAATATCGCATGGTTTATAGTTGTGTCAAAACAACCTGAAACCTGGTGCAATTGAGTTGGCGGTAGCACTCGAAGTGGCGTGGTGGAGGTTTGGTGCTTGCGATCGAGGCAGAGATCGAGCGGCTGCGTTCGACACTCCACGTCCTCACTTCGAGCATGTCCGCTTACCCAACTGCACCAGGGTTGAGATAGTTTTCACTTTAGTATCTCAATCTCAATATTCTGTAGCTAGTACTCAGAAGTTCAAAATCTTTCATTAGTCTACGAAAATTATGACCATAAATGTTTCACGCGGAGAATTTTCGTCGTAAGGCGCCTCAAAACTAGTTTCTAATAATGTTCTACTGAGAATTAGTTGCACAGTCAATTGAGGAAATTCTCTTTTTTCAAAGAAACAATAATGTTTTTTTGTTGTGAGTTTGCTCATGGATGCAATTAAGATCATTGCGGGACTATGCCTACACACTTAAGTGACTAAAACTTATCACTTGAAAAGGAAGGTAAATCCAACTTCAGCAACAAGACAAAATATTCCCGAATTCTTGACGTAAAAATCTATCTGTATAGTTCATAGGGATCACGACAGAGATAGCAGTTATCCTTTATTTTGCAAGCTGCAAAATTTTATTAGCAAGAGTAACCATAAAAGCACAATTCACTCACACGACTTCGCCTCAGCTGGTTCTTTGTGGAAGCCGTGTACGGGACAGGACGAATCATTTTGTGTACTACCAGCTCACACCACTTTCTTCAGTACGTCGCCGTCAATTTATAAAAAGAAAACTAGAACTTGAGCTCCTGCTCAGCTTTACGGAATTCTAGTATACTTCGAAAGTTTAAGATGCATGTGGTGTTGCTCATCGTTCATCACCAATAGTAATTGACCAACCAGTCATTCAGGTACATATCGAAGGAAGAGCAAGAATGGCAAGATCATCAGTTGGCTATGCGTCTTCAAGAGGAGGCTGATCGGGAGAATCTCGCTCTTGCTGAGGACACGCTAGCTCCGGATCAAATAGGTGCGGTATGTTAATGTTTTCATGTGAAGATTGGGTGGGTTTTATACTCAGCAGATCTAGGTCTGCTTATATGAAACGCTGTAGGACTTATAGATCAGGGCGCCCCTTCTTGTTAGCATGTCTTAGTCGTTTTAAATTATATGGTCGCGAAAAGCCAGAACTATTGCGTTGGTCATTTGCAAAACGCAATTAGGGACAGTTGTGAACAAAAACGTAATTTCTTTCTTGTGAGCATTGATGTTCTTGCACTCACGTGGAGTTTTTGGTTTAGAGAAAGTGTATTATGGAATTGTCTTTGAAATCCCACTACGAATAAATAGGGTGTAAATGTAGTTCAGGAGTATCACCGTGGTCACGCTCAATTCCGCCTAATAATCTAGAAAAAGGCGTGTGAAGCAGCCCTATGTGACTCCCTCTCCCCAACAACACAACCTACCTCGGGTAGAAGAACGAGGGCAACTCGCTTATGATCGTCCAAAAGAGTAGCTTTTTCTGCCTATTTGATTTGGGCAAAAGATGAATCAGGAAGGGCGAGTCAACATTGCTCCAATGGAACCGCACATTAGATTGTAAAATCCCTCGTAAAGCACAAAAACCATCCTTAACTCTCAAATGACGTTCCCTTTTTCTCCCTTTTGAGAATTCGTTAGTTCAACCACCGACAGTTTATTACTGGGAGCGAATAGTTGAGTCAGTTGGGGCCCTAAAACCTAAAGCATTGCTCTCGCAGGATCCATGACATGTACGCTAAAGCTTATAAGAAAAAAAGGAAGATAGAGCTGGAACTGCTAATGGTTAAGTTTCCCTAACCTCTCCGAACAGGCCTACTGGAAGTGAATAACTAAGTCTTATCATGTAGTACTTTTATACATGCGATAGTAGGATCCACTGCTCCGATCCCCTTCACTTTTCGACGATTGGCGAAGGGGTTCTCATCGAGCTAGACCCCTTCATCTGACGAGGATCCGACTCCTCCCTATCGCACCTATGAGTACTTTCAAGGAAACCGAAAACCGCCTGAAAGATGGTTTTTCGGCAATCTGCATCTGGCTGTTAAGAGAAGTCTCTTCCCCCCTTTCTCTCTTTCCAACACTACCGTTTACCCGTTGTTGGAGAGAGGACATCACACAGATCTGTTATCTGTTAGACAGTCGTTTTTCTGGATTTGTGTGGGAGGGGAAATTGAACGTGATTCCTTTCATGCTTGTGAACTTCACCTCTACAATTTTCTTCTCGTGGAGAGATACTAAATAGGCAATTCCACGATGTGCTGCCTTTAAACTTGAGCGTGAAGTTTGACATCATGCTCTCAGAAATGGAAGGCATCTCTAAACTCACCTGACTCACCGTTGCGTTTCTCAATGCTAATTTGTAGAGTGACCTTTGATATTGCAAGAAACATCGTTTCCCCTAGCTAAAATCTCCCCTAAAATGTTGTCTCACTTTCATTGTTTCTCAGTCTTCAAGTAAGAACAATTCATTGTTGTAAATGACTTACAATATTGCATTATTTGACTAATGATAATTATTTGCGTAATCCTGGTTGTAATATTCCTTTATCAATTTCGTTCGCTAACTTAGTAACGGTCGAAGGCTTTTCACGTAAAAAACTTTGTATATTATTCTTTTTTCAACAATTCTTTATTAAAAAGTGGGACGCCGTTATTTGCATACTCTCCTAGTAACCCGATTCAAAGTCATTCTTATTTTATCTCTTTCAGCTGCAATCCTAGGGACATCTTTCGATATTCCGTCGAGAAGACATGAACAAGGTGCGTTATTTCAAGCCGACTTCTGAAAAATATTCGATACTCTTCAAAAAAAAACTCATACTGGTAATTAGTGGAATCATTCCGGCAATTTGCGGAAGGATGATATTTTCCGTTTAGAAAGAGTTTTACTTACTCATTTGTGTCTGTCTTACCATCCAATGATTGGTTGAGGAAATTGGGTTGCAGAAATTTTTTTACGCTCAAACCGACTATTTTGCGTTCATCATTGTTTGAGCTGATGATATAGGGCCGCTAGAGATCTGTTATGCTCAAAAAGCAAAGATTAGTGCCACTAACATTTGAAACTTGTGTTTTAAAACAGATTTTTTGGAAACCTATGATTTTCTTGTGGTTTTGAATTAGTATGTGGTCCGTATCTGACGACTACATTTACAGATTGAAATCATAGTAAAACCATGTCTAGTGTAAGGCATTTTTTAGTCCTGTAAATGCAACTTGTGCTGCTGTCGTGGTACTCATTGATTAATGAAGGGTTCCACTGTTTTGAATTGTCGGCGAGCGGCCGGAATCACCGGGCAGACCGCATTTCCGATCTCTTGCAGAGACATCGGCGTTCGGAAGGCTTGTTCTCTAAGTTGTCCTTTGGAGGAATGTCCTGTCTAGGTGTCATATATGTATAAGTTCCTCGTTGTCTTTTTTTTTGTAGGCGAGGAAGTGCTTTCCAATAACTTCTAACTTTTTCAAGAAGTTTTTACACATATCTTTTCTGTCACCCTTGAAGAGTAGCCAAAAGAGGACTTATATGCGATAATTGTAGAACAGAACGACGACAATGATATCACGATCCTTAGCGCAGGAAGTTCTCCCAGTTCAGTGACATCTTCAAATTCTCCTCCACCTACATTGTCAAGATCTGAAGAAGTTCGTAAACAAGAACGTTAACACGACACACTTTCAAATTTTAACTTTTCTCAGTTTTCTCTCTCGTAATTTTTTTTTCTAGGAAATGTATGACGGGGAACTGACCCTTGTAACAGAACACAATGAAGAAGATGATATTGATGGTTCTGATGGATCCGGTGACGTTAGCAACTCTGAAGAAGACGACGAGGAAAGCGACGATAATCTCGTAGAAGAGCAATCTGACGACGATAGTGGTGAAGAGGAAATGCATGGTTCTGAGGTTCTCCTTGCTTCTCCTAAACATCCATATTACTGCTTGTAATGGTTACTGTCACTCTTTGCAATCAAAATGTTTGAATGAAAAATCATTTACACTTGAAACTTTTCCATTAACCCCCTCTCCTCTCCCCCAACTATGTGAAGCAAATCCTGAAGGGGAACAGAAAAGGAAGCGATTCTAATAATCCAGCGATCTTGAAAGGAAATGCTTTTTAGACAAAAACTATGGATTATGCTGAGATTACCAGCTATGCGCGGAACGTAGTTGCGATGCGTGTAATAGTAGTGATACGTGTCGTCGTATGAAAGTTAGTCAAGATTCCTACTCCACGGGAAATTGTGCTCCTCTCTGCGTCCCCTCATTTCTAGAGATTCAATTTGTTACTTTTGAAACTATTCATCACAAGAATCGGAATTTATTGGCAAATGCGTTTGTCTAGAAATACAGTTTAATAGTTCTAATTTACATTCGTACATTTAAAAAAATCTATCGTTTTTAATTTCGGCATCTAACTGATTCAACTGTATACTCTGTGAATTCCGATTAGGTAATGAGAAATCGGCACTTCTGTTCACTATAGTTTAGTCGTAAACTCCTCTTCTACTTAATTTCCTATTTTTGTCGTCCCCCTATAGCATTCTAGTAACCTCAGTTGTGCTTCCGCCTCCCAACTCTGACAATAGTGACATTTGTACTCTAAGAGGACGATATTAGTCTTTTTATGGTTCAGTTTTAATCAAAGTGGCATTGCTTTTTATCCAATATTGCTTAGTTTTTATGCGATTACTGTTTTAGGATGATGCAATATCGGAGTCAGACGATAGTGATGGCAGTGAACAGTCGGAAAGCTCTGATTCGGAGTCATCCGATAGCAGTGACGACGAAGATCCGTTGGGTCCGTTAGGAGCATTCAACAACATTTTAGGCGCAAGTAATCATTTTTCGAATCGGAGGCTGATGCCTAATACTTGTGTTTAATGGATATTATGACTTCTGCATAAGATTTGCTACCATAACACGGACATAACACATCAATCCTGAATCACACGTTATTCTAACCTTCATATAGTCCTAACTGTGTTTGTCCCGACATCTGCCTCGAAGAGCCAGCCTACTCTCATCAAACTGACTATGGAGGACTTTCGTAAAGCATGAATTGGAAAGCGGGTTCGGTGAGGGCCGTGTGTAGGATATTTAGCTTAGCGATCATTGTTTGGTTAGGCGGTGTAGGTTAAAAGCCTCCTATGCTTAGCTTTGGAAGCTTACCATGTTAAGGCACTGAGTATCACTCATTTCTAATAGGTTTGGGAATCATCGGAATTGATTTATCTCTATCGGACTTGGAACAAGTGTTTGAAAGTCATCAGCGTGAAGCTCCTAGAGGTAACTAGCACTTTTACATTAAACTAAACTGGATTCCATTCTAATTACCCCACTTTCAGAATCACACCAGGATTCTGATGAGGACGATGAGCCAGATGACACTGTAATAAGGTGTGTTATTATGAGGATGTATTTCTGTCATCCCTCGTCTTAATTTTCTTCCTTTTATATTTTCTGGTCGTAATTCTAACGATTCCAGGAGTGGTGACTATGGAAGATGTACAATTTGTTTCGAAGAGGTGCCGTATGATCCAGTGGGATGCCTATATTGTCAACAATTAATAGGATGTCGAAGGTATGAGTTTTCCAGTCCCCGCTGATGTGCTTGCTTGTTTAGATCTGTTTGAAAGGTCATTTGATTTTGTACTAATTTAAAACTTTTCATTTTAAAATTGAAGATGTGTGAATCGTTGGTACAAGGCTGCTCGTCGTGCTGATGACGTACAAGTTGACTTTTTGGGAGGGCATCCTCCATCGAATCACAAACAATGTCCATTATGTAGACACGAATGGCCTGAGCAAGTGGAAGCCACTAGTATTTTTCTTCTCAAAGATGATTAACTTTTGGAAGGGCAACATCATGATTATGACTTATGTCCTCTAGACTTTTTCAAATTGTCATTTTTTTCTCAGAAATTATAATTTTATGGATTACGGCGGTTTAGTCTCACTAGGTGCATCGTCAGTTATTTTGCTGCTATATATGGGTCACCAAAGTTTCTCCTCTAGTTGTTGCGCGCAAGATTATGACCGCTTATAGGGAGCATTTTGGGGGTTATTTCTTCAATTGCGGTTGTTTGTTTATCAAGCTCACATGTCTTGACGTACCTTTCTTTTTTTTTCGCTCAATGTTTCACTAGTATTATCTTGCTAACTGGTGGTCCAATTTTCGGGTAGTCTGGCCAAATGTAATTTCTGTAGTTCGCCAGCTATTTTCCTTCGTACTTCGAAGAGTAAATACTGCATAACTTTTGTTCTTCTGAGGAGGTCATGCTCCATCACATAAGAGTAGTCGATTTGTAATTAGTATTATTGCAGATGTAATATTTTAATCTCAGTAGGGGTATGCTGATTCTATGAATGCAATGCACTGAATTGTGACGAAGGTGCAATCTGTGCTTGGTAGACTGTTTATGATTTTTGTAATTGCTTGTGCTTATCATTTTTCCATGAAATTTTACTCTCGATACGTTTTAGTTCGTGAATGTCTTTCCTTGCTCTTGTGCATGCTTGAATCTGTACTAAAGTGAAGTTTACAGTTGAGACTTGTCGGTATGAATAAGTGGAGGACAATATATGAAGTCTTGAATTATGAATAAGAAGTGAAATAAAAATAAACAAACAAACGAAATTCTTTTAGAGGTGACGATAATTTTTATGCGTTCTGGGGTCCTCTTTTATTGGAATCACACCGTTTATTTTATTCGAAAAGATTGCGGCACATCTGTTCCATGCTCTTTCCCAGTATATTCACACTCTTACTCGAAAACGAAAGTGCTGGAGATCATACGGACTGCTTGCTGATTTAGTCCATTTGTTTGGGTCCCATCAAGGAGGGAATTGTTTGTTGTGCAGAATGTCTACACAACCACTTCATTAATTAAAACAATTTGATTCTAGTGACTGTAATAAGCGCTGGGATTTTTTTACGATTTATGTATAACACACATTCCACTGTCGATTTCTAACATCCTGACAATGAAAGTGAATATTCTGGAAGAAACGTGATCCACACCCTTTACAACCTTGGTTTATTTCGCGTTGTCCCGACATTGACTATCTTCGTGAGAATCGGCCGTTTAGCTACTGAATCCTTCTCTGATTCCAGTAACAAACCGCAACGCGAAATTTTCTGGGCTGGTCAGGTTTTAATGGTTCTCCACAAACCTCTTCCTAAGGCAATAAAGAAAGAAACAAAGAAATGTCACGTTATTTGTTAGGAACTCATTTTTTACTTTGTGTTGTAACTCATTTCGGGTACGGTAATATCATATCGAGATTTGGAGTTTCTTAACCGTGATGTAACTACATATAGCCACCATTGTTTGCATAGATATTTGCAGAGAAGGATCTAATCACGTTCAGATGTGAAACGGGTTCTACCGTTTGCGCGGAAACGCGCTTACAGTCTGATCAAGCTTTGAATTAGAAGGAATGACCGGATAAGATTGCACGGTCCGATAAACACAACATACATGCATAGATACACATGTGTATACTTAACCAATATCAAGTAAATGAACAATTAAGTGTTTTATTAGCAAACATAGTTACGTCTCAGAAATTTAAAACATGATTAAACTGCTAAATATACAATACGCTTGTAACATTAGATAATACCACGTTTCCTCTGTTCGTCCACCGAATAGCAGTAAAGTTCACATTCCTGAACGGAAAAAAAATCAATATAGAAAGAACAACAAGAAAACGAAGGGAAGTGTTGTCTAGAACTTTGATTATTGTTTCCCAGACGACAGAATCCTGGATAAATTAGGCGAGATTAAATGAATATGAGGGAAGCTACTCTCGGATGGCAACGTTCAAATATCAGTAGTCCATCCGATGATAAAGTAGGCTCGAAACGACATGAACGGCACGGTGCATTTGCGTACACGCTCGAAACGGCGCGGTGGAGACCGAAGTTGAAGCTGAGGTGGGATCATCGCAAACTGCAGCGATGGGTGGCGCCAGCAGGGGTTCCAGTACGCTCCTAACCACTACGCTCCACCGAAGCGCCTCGAGAGGACCAGGGTACGCAATTGCACCGCGTTTCACGCCGTTTTGACCCCACTATATAGTTGCATCAAAGTTCGGTGTAGTTGCGTAAGCTGATATCCCGAAACGGCGCACTGGAGCTAGAGGTTGTGGTTGAGGTGGGATCGTCGTCGGGTTCATTCGAGCTGCAGCGATAAGTGATATTGGCGAGGGTCCCAACTCGATGGGAACCGACGCTACATACGTAGTTGCACCGAGGTTCAGGTTGTTTCTACTTAACTATACTTGGAGCTTGCCCACGACTTCAAGCTATTGGACGACGACCATTAGAGTGAACCTCGAGTTAATATTCGAGATTTTTTTTCAAAGAGGGGATGTAGCAATGTTGCTTGGAAATTACTTCCTTCATTATCCTTTTTATATCGAAGGCTTTTGAAGGGTGCGAATAGTGGAGCTCTCACCAGAATTTTCTTTTCCTCAATTCAAGCAGTGGGTTACAATTCTACTGATGAATCTTAGTGTTTAAATAAGAAATCTATTGCCACTTCGATTGTCTCAGTGATTCTTGGACGATTACCGCTAAAAATTGTCTGATGATTCGCAGAGATGGAGGCGAAACGGAGACCCATTAAATCCCTACTCCCATACTCTTACAATTCTATTCTATAACAAAACTTTCATTGAAATATTTTGACGGTTTAAAGAAAAAGGAACGTACACCTCACTTCACCCTCTTACACTAAACATTTGGTTCCCTTCTCATACGACACTTTCACCTTTCAGTACCAAATAGAAAAAAAAACTCAAGAAGTACTTATCTTTGAGAAAAAAGGGGGAAGTAAAAACTGAATGAATCATATTTTTCCCCATTACAGTTTTCAATTTTGCAGCAGAATCTGTACGTGTAAGAAAAGTTGCAAAACAAACAAAAGAAGGATTCCCTCAACCAATAAACGAATTGTGACGATGTTATGCAACTTTTCGCTTCGGTGACAATCTTATTGCTGTAACATCGCTATGAGTGTTTCGGCCTTGAAACATTGCAGTTGCAGAAATCGATGCTTTATTGCAGATAGATAGAAGTAAATAGTAGATAAGGTACAGAATGGAAATCTAAAAATGCCTGACAGAATGGTTTCCGGGTGCACCTCTGAGTTAATCCACCTCCGATGATTGAAGCTACTTCTCTTGTGATAATTGGTGCATCTTTTCTAATCACGTTTGGACACAGTTTTACATTTCCAAGAAATCACACTCCCACGTTCCTATACGATACGTTCTACCAAAAAAAGATCGGATTCAGATTTGTTAAAAAAAAAATCCCTAGCTAGAAATTGGAATCAATTCTACAGTGGGGATGAGGGGGGAGGGGGAGAAATTAGTTAGGATAACAAGGATAGATCCGATCCCAAAAAATGATGCTGTTTATGCTATCGAACATGGATAAAAATTCTCAAGAAAAAATTTGATCATGAAGAGAATTGTGGATGCAACTACAGCAAGGTTTTAAAAAGTCTGTACGAATTGAGCGCGAAAGGAAACAAATCTGCTCTTAAAATAACTGGAAGACAAAGTAGCAAAACCATTGAGAGTGAAAATTACCATGATTAACGAGTTAAGAGGTTTCTATAGTTTCACCAAGCCGAACTCAAATGAAGAAGGGCAGCGAAGCGAAAACAATCCGGGAAGAATTCCCCATACACCACGTCAAAAGCAGCGTTTCACGTAATTGACATTGTTGGTGTCTCTTTGAGCAATTATAGAGTTCGATATGCATGTGTAGATTACGTATGATATGTATGATTACGAGTGTGGGCATGGCTCTGTTCAATTTCCTTTAATCGTCCTGAAGAACGGCGTGAGAAATGGCGTTTCTTCTCACGAGATACGTCAGAACGCGCCTCTTGTACTGTTCACTCAGCAGCCTATTCATGGTTTTTACTTGAGTAAGCCGATAAGTAGACCCCATCGATTTTTGATTGTTCTCTCTTGGATACGGTGCGTGCAGAAGGGCGGTGCGTTCTCACGTACTTTGTAGGAACAAATGCAATTCTCACGCCATTTCTCAGGATGACTAGGATGGATTCAGCGTAAACACGCCCACACTCGTAATCTACATCTCAAGCTATATTTGCTCACAGAGACCCAACACCGTCAGTTACGTAGCACGCTACCTTTAGACAGCGTATAGAACGTCGAAAGTACGAAACGCTCTAATGTCTACCCAAATTTCCATCACATGGTCGACTACTTCTCTACGTTCGTCCGTCCCGTGCGCGTCGCCAACATTGTCCACGCGGAGTTTTTCCGACGACCATCTGATGGAAACAGCAACAAACAACAACGAATGAGCCGTAGGGATTGAGGTGGGGTCATCGCTAGCTCTGTTAGCAGCGGTTAATGATGGCACCGAGGGTCCCGACTCGACCCAACCGCTGCGACCCACCGCGTCGCTTCAAACGCGGTTACTTATGCAGCTGAACCAAGGTTTATGCCGTTTTGACCCGACTATGGATCACACAGTCAAGCTAGAACTTCTAATGTCTGGTAGAGGGATTCATGGCAAAGCTGTGTTTGAGGTACAGTCCTTTTCGATCAATATCAAGACATCCCAACCTTTCAACGCAAACATCCTACGTTTTAGACTCGACTGTACTCAACGTAGCTTACATATTACCACAGAGCCAAGGTACACTATTCTGGAGTAGGTGTGTGTGTGTGAAGGCCCCCAGCGCCTCTTTACCGCTCCCTCAGACTAGGTAGTAATTGATCGATACGAATCGACGACGCAATCATCACGGCTCTTTTTGTTTTGTTGGTTTGCAAAAGTGGAATGTCGAAAGTGCAAAAATCCCGGTGTCATTGCAATCGAAGAAGTGAAACTTTCAGTTTTTTACGTTATTCTTTATTGAAATCATATTATGATCAGCATTATCCTTACCTCACCTCCGTGATTTACAAAATAACTACGAGTTTGAAATTGAAATATAATCCAATAACAAGAATAGAGTCATTTACCTGTTTAGTTCTAGGAGATCTCCAGAGATTGAAGTCCAGTTCAGGGCAATAGGGGAAGATGTATGGTTCACATTGGTCAGTGTTAGTGAAGCGGTTCACCTATAAGTGTAACCTCAGTGAAAAGCTGAATTGACTTGACTTTCAAGGGCAGCATACCACGAATCTGACATGGTGAGGGAATTCGCAGAAAAGTTATAGGTGGGGTTGTAGGTAGCGAGATCCGGCGTGGTGGCGTCTCTCCCTGATCGTGAAAAACCGCGTGGGAACCGCTTTAATTCCTACTTCCTAGAGGTAGGTTAGAATGTGCCACCCTGTACACGTTCCAGTTCCCTCAGCTGGCTGTTCAATTGTTTTACTTGAATAGGCTGTCGAGACCTCATTGATTTTCGACTGCTCGCACGTGGACGCGGCGCGTGCACAAAGGTGGCGCATTGTAACCGAAATCGTCATTTAAAAAACCGCGTCTTCCACAACGTTTTTTTTTACAACGATTAGGAAGATATGACCGGAACCACCACGGGTCCCGCAATCCCCAACCGCATCTCTAGCTTTTTCCTCACCACTTCAGATGTATGGTATGCCGTCTTTAAGTCATCCAAAAACTCACCCTCCTAAACCAACGGTGCACCTTTTGAGCTGGATCACGGCTATTAAGCGTTACATTCGGGCATCCATTGACAATCAGGTCATGCCAGAGTATGAACGGCATCGGATCACAACCGCGTGCTGGAGAGCCGATCGGACAAGCGCATAACTAAATAGGAACCTTTTCTAATGAGTGCCTTCAATAACATTGCGGACGTTTCACAAATAATCTTTTCTTTCTTTCTTGGGAATATATGTTTCACGAGGATTTTTGGTATAGTCAGGTCAAAATGACATGAAGCACCTACGTAAGCGGCTGCGTTCGAAGCGGTACGATGGGACGTAGCGGTTAGGTTGATGACTAACCATTGCTACCAGCACTCATTGCTGCAGTTTGGGATGGTCCCACCTTGATCCCGGCAGCTAGCTTCACCGTACCGCTGCGAGAGCAGCCGCTTACGCAACTGCACCGAGCCTCATGGTGGTTTTGACCCGATTATAGCAGGTTATTTATAATTATTCGATTTGGGCACTTAAATTTCTAGCATGTGAATCTTTTTCTTGTTTCGAATATGTCTCATGTCTCTGTGCAATATTCGTTATTACACGTATTATTTGCAGTTTTTGTCCCTTATTTGCTATTTGTTCAGCAACTGACTTCTTCAGAAGAAGAATGACAGTTCCTTGAGATTCCAATGTTCCTGAAACCGTCGATTACAAGAACATAGACATGCTCTTGGTCAGTAGAAGGAAAAGGTGAGCTTTGTTGGTTGCTGTTCTCTCATGAACGTTAGAATTTACTGTGTTCTGAGCAAAGATGTTTATTGTTTATCAGTTATCGGTTAATTATCAGTTAACCAACTTTTGTTCTTTTTTTCAAAATTGTCTAATTATGGAAGCGGAGAAACAAGTTCTGAAGGCTGCATTTTCTTTGAAGAAATGCTAGGGAATAAAAATATGAGGCAAAATAGATTGTTCCTTTGGTACGCAAGTTTTTCGATAAACAACATAGTTAGCAAAAGTGGCTTCTTTGAAAACTTTCAATGGCTAATATGGGACATTTTTGAGGCTTTCATCTTCCTCAATTTGCGATTATCTCTCGCATTGTTGAAGAGCGAAGACGGGTAAAGGAAGCAAAAATGTAGAAGAGTATTTCATTCGTTAATTTTTTTATTTTGGTTTGTAGCGTCTATTGTAAAACGTGAGTTGGGTCAGTCATATGCATATTTCTGCCACTGATTCAATACGGAGTATGTATGCTTTCAAATAAGCAGTAAGTACTCGGTTCAAAGAAATGCCATCTAGGTTCACTCATCGTAACCGCACTTTTGATTGCCTCGAATATACAGTAACTATTAGAAAAAGTACTAGTTTGTAATTGGTGATTGGTTATAGTAGTGGTTCACACCTTTTATGACTCCCCCCAACGATTGCACCTTGATCCTGCAATCATGATCATAATCCAGCCAGTTCTCCACAGCAACAACAACACGAACTACCAAAAACGAGAATCTCAAAGCCCAGTGTTTATCCTTCCGCTTTAAGGATGATTATGGATATGAAGTGGTTTTAAGTAGTGTTTGCGTTGAACCACTTCATAGTTGTGGCTTTTTTTGTAATCATACACGAATATAACCGGTTATTTTTGTTTAATGTTGTTTACAAGCACCACTTTGGACATTTATAATTAGTAGGAAAAAAATCGCGTAATTGATGCCCTATACTCGGTATTTTTTTACTGATGTCCGCGTATTTTAAAATGAAGACCCGCACAGCTCTTGTTGTGGAAATGCTGCCTACCTTGTAAATTTTTGGAGGGGAAGCATGTTCACAAATATTTCACATATTGATGAATTTTGGAAAAAACCGTAATTGTAAGTCTTTTCAACACTACCATGGAGAGATTTTTTTAAGCTGAGTGACTTATCTGGACTCTACTTGAGTCATTTTAATGTTTAGTTTGTTTTGAAGTGGGAATGCTACATTTTTCTTTCTTATTGTTTTATATTTCTTTTTCTTTTGAATCAAAGAGCAGGTTCTGTCATCTCGGACCACTTGTTCCTTCTTCGATTTCATAATACGGTTAGTTAAATTTTAGATATGATTAAAAGAACGTTATTATTTTCTATCACAACCCACGATATTATCCTTTAAGAGGTATAACGTAGAAATTTCGCTGCACGGTTCTTTCTCCTTGGCTGATTGTACAACTACAACCGTTCATTGCATCTGCGTGCAGACGAAGCTGCGCTGCAGTCGATCAGTGTAATATAAGTACCGAATATACATACGTAAGAGAAGTGTTGCAAAAT
This sequence comes from Necator americanus, assembly GCF_031761385.1. Taxonomy (NCBI): domain Eukaryota; kingdom Metazoa; phylum Nematoda; class Chromadorea; order Rhabditida; family Ancylostomatidae; genus Necator; species Necator americanus. Next base: position 8,568,311 of record NC_087375.1, read on the forward strand.
TTATTACTGATCTTATTACTGGTGCCAATTTCCCACCCAACCATATCACTGCACACTTTTTTTGAAGATCATTTCGGAGGTAAACACGTACTTTTCCAACAAGTTTGGATTCTTAAGTATTTCACTGAAGGAGAACCTGATATTCTGTTCCTGTGATTGACACGGTTTGCGGTCAATACAATATTTCGTTGTTTTATCCGTTCGCTTTGCGAATACAACGCACAGCACACTTCAGTTATAATTTCAGTAAATCACTAGCATTTTAATAATCAAATAATGCGCTTCTACTGGGCTGCAACCAATCCGCGCCGCTCTTCTTCGGTTCAAAATGCTGTCACCTCTCAAAGTTCCCAGTTCTTAATATGACAAATTCCTGGAAACAGGCCTATTAAAGGTACCTACATGATTACTTTGCATTGAAACATTTGTCCCGTTCTTGGTAGGGCATCTGTGTTCTCCCATCCCCTACCTACAGTATATTTGCATCCCACGGGGAGTCGATCACTATAGCGAAGAATGAAGGAAGGCAAGGTAGTGTGGAGGAGTGTTAAGCTTTGTGTCCTTCTCACAGCACTGCTGGGATGAGAACCCCATATGTTTTCCGTAATTGATGTCGCTGGTGCTGTTTCTGTAGTGATTTATTTATATGCATTGTTTTTCGAAAACCTCCAGTAAATCTTTTTATTCCCGAGATACTAGAGAATTGTGTATTTTTTCTGGTATCCGACGACAAACTTCCCAGCGGTTTCACGATTCTCCCATAAATTCGATCCAACTGAGACTTAGCAGCGAGATGAAAGAAGGACGCTTCCGTTTTTCATCTTCTCGCTAAGTGCACTGACCCTGTTTCTGGCGGTGAAAAACCCCGTTAAACGCAAATATTAAAAGAGCGACATTTCAAATTAGCAATCTAGAAATGAAGCCGGTTCTTAACGCATCAAGTTGGGGGACTTTTTTGTGGGTATCATTGCAGCTCTGTGGCAACGAGTATCTGCTGGAACGACGAGAATGTCTCCGTCATCGAATCGAAAGCGAAATCGTAAAGATGACAGTTTTTATACCATACCCCAATGAGAACGAAAGAGCGTCAGATAAGGTAGTTCCACTTATCGATTCTTTTCAGCGCATGTCTTCAGAAGCAATAAAATCAAATAAATAAATAGTAAAATCGATCAAATAAGCATCAAAACGGATTAGACTATGTGCTAGATTATAGTAGTTTTATATAGTCGGCCTCCTTGGCCAAGAATAAACCCATTCCGGCCATACATCAGTGAAAGAGGTATGGGGAAATGTTGATAGTAAGAGATAGATCGGTTCAGAAAAGAGATAATCCTTGCTCAGAGCGAGGGTTTGCACTCTTGACCTGGTTTGTGGTGTGCTCCTGGTGCAAGCAGATCTCTTACATGTCTTTTTACTCCACTGACTTCGGCGGCAGAGAGTTCCCATGGCAGAGTTAATTTTTTTCTCCTCTTATATGTTAAAACAACATTAAAGTGATGTTGGGGTTTTGTGATGACTAAGAAGCGGTACCTGAGATGTTTAACGTAGATGATGAGGTACTGAATCAAATTTCTTGACACCTTGGAGAACAAGCTGGATAAAAATTTTTACACTCCTAGTTTCTGTCACGCTAACTGTCGTGAATTTATAGGCTTGCTTCGAATTCAAACAGCATGTCTGATGAAAAGAAGTTGAAGAACTTATGATTTTGGCAAAATCAAAGCAAAACTCGAAGATATATGAGTCAGCACATTTCTTCCCTCATAGAAAATCGCCTAGTTGAGGTAACTTTAACAGCAAGACTAGCTAGCTATCTATGCAGTTCATTTTCAGTCGAACCACTTAACCGATGTGGAAAAATGTTAACGAATATGGTGGACTAGCAACACATGAAACACTTGCTGCAAATTGTTTCACATATCCACACTTTTTTTTGGCATGGACCGTAATATTGGCATTTGTGCTCGACATTTTTGAAAGAAGACGTTTTGATTAGTCATATAGCGTAAAATGTTTTGAGGAACGGGAGAAAGGGCAACTTTTGTCGAAGAGCGAAAGTGAAAAGATATGGGAAGATTGATAAATCTTTGCGGACTATTTTGGGCAATGTATAATTTTCATAAAGGGGAATCAAAACAATTGTTACCTGACAGCCATTTCTTTCGGTTACCACAGCACAGTCAAGACCTGTGCATAACATAGGCGGACAATTGTCAACGATCAACTTCCCAAGATCGGCTATGACTGACGATTGACTGCCTGGAAAGTGGTCAGTTCTCGTGGACAGTAGCCACACAAGGTTATTTTAAGAAATTTCACACACAGTCTACGAAACTTGGCTTGAATATTAGGTGATACTATGCTAATCATAGAAACGAAGATAGAACTTTCTGTTTTTTCCCATCTTTGATCTTAGATTTGCGGATTTCCCTGAAACCTTTACGGATAGACCTTTAGGGATCTTTCTGAAAGCTGTGGCAGTTTAGAACAATTACATTACGTCTCTTAAGCTTGATACGACGTAGCCGCAAAAAAGAAAAGAATTGATGGAAAAACCTGGTGCAGAACCTCGATAAGAAATTTATTCCATTTCTGAGTGAAAGAGGTTATTTGCATATAAATGGTTGATCTTTTTCTATTAGGAACTATTAGCGGAAACTGTTTTTCCCCGAGTATGTGCCAGACAAGGAGATGCGCGTTTTAGATTTCTATGCATATGACTTCGATAACCGTTTTGTAAATAGTTGCAGCTACTTCTGGAGGATTGTTCTCCAGTGTTGGTTCCAAAGAAGAAGGAAGTGAATGATAAAGTGCCTGAGGGAATCAATGCGTTTGACATGCTCCAACGTATTCAACTTCAGGTTGGAGACGTTTGAGATTTATAAATTTGAATTTATAAAAGCTTACGGGGCTAGCCAATGTGTCAAGTCAGTTTTTTTTATCCTCCCGGTGAAGTCTGGTACCAGCTTACCAACCCCGGAAAGATGTAGGGTTTGGTTGGCTTGGGGTGGTTTCGAGTCAGTCCAACCTCTCTTCAACTCCGCTACACCTCCATCCCCTCATGTTTCCATTTATGTCAATGAATTGGGATAGATTGCTATTTCGATTGCTACTCATGTTACTTCAATATTCGTCGTAAAAATAGATTCAAAGAAGCTGAAACATACGCTGAGAGTATACGACGATCGCACAGCCAAGAATACTTGTTGCCAATAATAGTTGTAACCGTGACAACATATCTAGAAGGAAGAATGTTCGAACGTGTTTGAGAAGTAGCACGAATTTCTCTAAGAAAGCGAGAAAGGAAAGCGAAGAAGAATTCAAGAAGTTATAACGAAAATAGAAGCTTTGAAGTCAGAAGGTTTTGGATTCAAAAAAAAAACAAACGACTACTTATTTGTACTTTTAACTAGATCAGTTCACTAGTATAGCACTAAAACCATTGCTTATTCTTTTTTTCGGCTGGGTATCGTTTAAAAAGATGGCAGTTTTTAAAATTTCTTCTTATCTCGCTTTCATGAAGTATTGTAGGTGTCTGCAGCGGCTTTTTGAGCTCCATGTAAAAGAAATTTATTTTTCCCTGTTCATGTAAAAGAAATTTATTTTTCCCTGTTGGAATTAACCATTAATTCATTTGAAACGAAAAACAGTTATGCTGAATACATGCCGATGCTTTTGCATCTTTGTGCATACAGTATCCAGCACCACTAAAAAAAAATTTTTTTTTGAGCTCCGATATACCTTCGACAGTACGGTGGTTCTGTGACGGTATTCTTCGCTGAGGTGAATTGGATAGATCAAGAGATTCTATCATTCGTAATAAACACAGACTCTTGATTCACCATTGTTAGTCTTGAACCTTGGGGATAATCTACACCTGGTCAAGATAAACTAAATGATGAATAATGAGAGAAGGGATCGGATGGGATGATGTAGTATGTTTAGGGGGAAATATTGAGGATCATGGGTTAAATGTTAGCCTAATTTCTTGAAAATAAGCTCAAAATTGTAGAGAAAACGGTTGCAGGTTGTGTTGAAAAATCCCCATGGCAAAGAAGTGATGATAATCATAAAAATCGAGATGCTGCGCTCTCAAGGATCTGCGTGGCGATCATCACAGAAGGAGTCAACTAAGCGCTTGAACGCGGTCAGTAGGCCAATCCAGACCCATGATAAAACACAACTAAATGATCTCTCACTTGCTGCAATAACTACGAAAACCAAAAAGAAAACGCGAGGAGCGCGAACGGAACGATTTTACGTTTTACACGAGATCCGTGATTTGATCACCAGTGATCGCGAATTAGTGGAAGAAAGCTAGTTCTGCTAAAATTCCAACTTTCTTTGTATTATATCCGTGTTAAAAATGTGCTTATTTGTAGAAACAATGAGGAAGAGAAAAATCGTATTACTTCAAAAATAGTATATCTTCCTGACCATTTCATAATGTATAAGGCAAATTAATTTGTTATCTTGCTAAAATTTTCTGAAAATTGACTGACTTTGCTAAAATGCTGTGAAAATTGACTGACTTTGCTAAAATGCTCTGAAAATTGACATCAATATTGATTTTGCCACTGTTTCAAACCTAAACCCATTTTTTAATTTTATAAAATTAAAAAGCCATGAGGGTCCGGATGTTCTACTCAGTTTTATGACAAAGCTGTACCTGCAATGAGTTTCTTGACAAACGAGAACAAAAAAAAACTGCAATCTTCGGGAATTTTCCATGAAAAGCTCTTCCGCGCTTTTCCAGTGAGATCCAAATAACCACTTTTTCTAGTGAACTTTTATGAACCTTACTGGACACTCTCTTCGATCAATTCCTCTGCATTGTACACTGGGAAATATCTTCTCATAAAAGCTATTTTTTTTTTGATTTTTTGACATTTTTTTGTCTGGTGTAGTCACATTTTCAAATTCATCCATAGTCAAACTTGTCATAAAAGAGACGTCGTACAAAGATTTGCAAAATTTGCTCGGTTACGAACACTCAAATAATAGTGTGACGGGAAAAGATAGAATTATAGAAGTAATTCCTCGTCGATATACCATTAATCTTACACTTGAATAAGTATTTTTCTGCTTGGTTACACATCATTAGATGGTTAAAAACGAACGCAGAAAAGAAAAGCGGATTTGAAGACGTAAGATACAGAAATTGGATAGCACTAAAAATGTGATCATTAGGTAAAATACAAGGTTATAACCGAAGTACAAACGACCTTGAGTATTGGTGGTCGCGAGGAGAAACGTAAGATTTTCGATTTCATTCAAAAAAGTCAATTATAGACGAAGAGTCGAAACGACGTCAAAAGGAATAGATTTTGTCTCGAAGTTGATCACGAAGTTTTCTTAATGAGGATCGCTAGAATAATGACGTTAGAGATGAGAAGAAATGCTGGAGAGATAAGTGTAGTGCGAGCCGGAGACGGCAATTTCACCGTCGTCTATCAGGTTTGGTGCGGTGGTCGGGCGGAATGTGCGCGCAGCAAACGGAAACTCGCATGGATTTCCACGCACAACGCTGACCCGCCTCCGCACGCCTCCGTACGCCTACGTCTACTGCACAACCCGACGTAGATCGTTCATTACAGAGATCTAATTAGAAAGTGTTGAGCTGTTTTCTTCAGATCTGCTTGTGAAGCGAGCGAACAGTCCAAAGTGACAGTCTTACAGTACGTTCCAGAACTGTCAGATGTCTGCTTGAAAAATGTTGCAGAACCTTTGAAGGCCATTCCTACACACCGATGCTGTTCTACCATAGCATGATTCGACGATTTTTCTGAAACTGACGGAACAAAACCCTGAGGCGTGACAAATGCTTTTGATAGCATTATATAGTCCCGAAGAATGCACCGGTGCTGACTACAGTATCTCGATTTTACCCGGCGGTAAAGAACCGAAAGGAAAACTCTGGAAATTTCAGGATATAAATGTGTGCTCTTTAAAAAATATATAAAAAGGGTTCTGAAATTGCGGATGATGAATGTATGCCTTCGTAACCGAACAAAATAGTGATGCTGACAACAAAGGCGTTCTCCTGCGGTTTCATTGACAAAGATGCCATTTCACTCTCAACAAGGACACATTTCCCAGTTGGTTTGGAACTGCCACAATTTCTTGGATAACAGAACCTCACATAAGTTTTTGGATAGTTTTTAAAATATTGCTATCGTTTAACTTTCTATTCGTATCAGTATCAGGCCCGACGTCTTAAAAACATATGGGATCTCCGTAAATTTGCTAAGTATCGTGAGCTCGTATTAAATATTATGTAAGCGTCTGCAAACGTTAAAATCCTGCCGAGGATGTGGTCACGTGAGGAATCTAGAACTGTTTATCAAGTCTCCTTTTTCACTCTGGATATTTTATTTGTTCGAACAAAAAGTGTGCAGATAATGCAGCCAGCGGCTCATTAAATATGTGGGAGCAAGTAATCAAAATATTTATTTATTTATTTTATCTATTCCTTATGACAAACCTATTTATTTACGTCATTGTCGTCATTTGTTTTTTCATTGTAGGATTGTGGGTGAATTGAATGAGGCCTTAGTACTAGATGTACAAATAAAAGTTCTGCAACGATTACAGTAGCGATAACATAGCAACAAAGAAAAGGTTCCGCTATTTTCTCTATCTAAATCACCGCTCGACAACTTTTTTTTTGCTGCTTTACGGTAGCTAACAAAAAGTTGTTTTCAAAAAAAAAAGTTGCTAGTAATTGCAGAGATCCTGATCTGATATCCTTTAGCTAAAACTCCAGGAACATCGTTCAGACACGATAAAGTGTAAATTTGTTCGACACAGAACTATGGAACAGATCTGCTTTCTCTTCGATAGATTCATTTACGGAAACATCGTCTGAAATGGTGATTTTCATCCTGGATAGTTTCCACTGAAAATAAATTGGGTTGAAATTTTTTGAAAATGTTCTAACTCAGACAAAATGTGTCTCTTTTCTTCCTTTTTTCTCGGTGCGCCCTCGGTGTATATAAAAATAAATAAATAAATAACTCCAAAATATGGCTTCAAATGTAGAAGTGGATAATTTTTCGTGTTTTTTTTTTTTGACAGTTGCAAATTGCAACACAAATAGCGACTTATATACTGTTCTCGGATTGGTTCAAATATCATTTAAGGTAAAACAACAATGTTGTCCGGTAGGAAAAGAAATATGACATCGAACATTTACAAGGAAAGAAGGAATTCACATAAATCAAATAGAAAATATATTCGGAAATGCTGAATCGTCTTCTTTTTTTTCTAAATTGTTGCGCACGATTCTCCATTTGTTCTCAATTTGAACGTTGCTGTCAATTTCATTATTTGTCTGATTTCTTCGACAATTGTTAGGACACTTCGTTCAAGGACAAAATAATTTCAATTTCTGGTTTAACACCTAATGTACATACCAACAAAATAAGCCTTTTCATGGCCTTATCTTAAAGTAGAAGGGAAAATTGTTTAGATTTATTATTTACAAAACGAATGAACAGAAGAATAAGAGCAGAGAAATGATTGGAATGAATAATCGAAAAAGTGAAAAGTGTGGTGATTGATGAAGCTAGCTGGTCGGTTTGGAGAAAATCGTATATCCTTACGTATGGCACGAGTGTTTGAACACGAAAACATAGACGCAGCAGCATCCTTGAAACCCGTTCTGACTTTCGCTAGACAGTCGTGTTGTATGAGAGTAAAAAGATATCAGTGCCATAAATGTTGTTTGAAAATCGATGTCTAATGTCGACGATAGAAGATTCTAGGGGGATCGTTACAAATTTTTCGCCTGCGATCTTCACTTTTGCTTCTCGGATGCAAAATATATGTTCGTCTTGAAAAACTGTATATTAAAAACAAAAATTTCCCTTTAGACATCAAACGACTTGTTTGGATTTTTGAATGGCGTATGTAGAATAAAAATCGCATTTTTTCTGGTGATAAAAAAGAGTAGAGTGAAAAAAGCACATTTTTTACGAATGTATAGAAATAATCGACTACTTCTTTAAAAATAAGGAAAATTCGGTAATTTTAATAATAACAGTAGCAGAAGACATGAACTTCTTCCAGTTTTATATATGTGTCGACTTTAAGGCAGCATACAACGAATCTGAGGTGGTGCGGATTTCAGGTGGAGTATCCGTATACGGGGTCTTGGATTATGCATACGGGAGTTTCGCTCATCTCTCCCTGAATCACTGCAAACAGCCGTCTCCAGAATGCTGTTTTTTTTTACGACGCCTTCTATTGCAACGCTCCACCCCTTGCGCCGCCTCCGCCCTGCGATTCGTCGAAGATCAATTCGCACTGCTCCGATAGGCAGTAAGGGATCCTACGCGTACAAGGGTGGCGCGCTGCAATAGAAGACATCGTACAAAACGGCATTCTGGAAGCGATGCAGGGAGAGATGAGCGGAACCATCCCGGTCTCCATAATCTACGACCCCGTATACGTATACTCCACCTGAAATCCGCACCACCCCAGATCCGTAGTATGCTGCCTTTAAGAATGGAAATATTAAAGCACTTATTATTCATTCATGAATGTCCACGTGTGAAATGTAATCACACTAAAATAAGGCCATTTAGTGGCTAGAAAGCTATTGAGCCATGACAACCCATGTAGAAACAAAATTTACTATTAAAAAAAGAACAATTAATGAACAACTCATTGACCTTGTCATCATATATATGAATAACAGTATGATAATAAAATAAAGTAAACAAATAGTAATAATACATAGAAGAGTAAAAACGACATGAAGCATGGTGCAGTCACGTAAGCTGCTGCGCTCGAAGCGACGCGTTGGAGCGTAGCGATTAGGATCGAGTGAAGGCCCTTGTTACCAGCGTTTATTGCTGCAGTTCGCGATGGTCCCAACTTGATTTCAACCCCCTCCCCCAACCGCTTGCGTAACTGCACCTGGCATCAATTCGTTTTGATCCGAGTACAGTAGGTTATTCTTCGATTTTACCAGTGGAATTTCTGGCATGTGAATCGTCTTTGTTTTGAATATGTCTCACATCTCTGTGCAATATTTGTGATTACACGTATGACTTGCAATTTTCGCCATTTATTTGCTATTTGTTCAGCGATTGACTTCTTCACAAGAAGAGTGACAGTTTCTTAAGAATGCAAAGCTTCTGAAACCGTCGATTGCAAAAGTATAGACATACTTCTAATCGGTAGAAAGAAAATGTGAGTGTTTTTCGTTGTTCTTCTATCGCAAACGTTAGAATTCATTGTGTCTTAAGTAATTATGTTTATTATTTATCAGTTATGGGCTAATTATCCGTTAACCTGCTTTCATTATTTGAAAATTCCCTAGTCATGAAGGTGTAGACAAGTTCTGAGGGCTGGATTTTCTTAGAAAAAAAGGTTGGGAAGTAGAAATATGAGGCACAATAGATTGTCCTCTGGTCCTTTGGTGTCAGTTACGTCTCTTTCTTTGTAAAAATTAGGAGCGGTACGGTACATAGAATGGAAAAACGTAGCCACTTCCTTCGATTTGTGCTACGCTGGTATACCTACCTGTTCGTATCGCACGTTATTTGTTAGTTTTTTTTTATCAAGAAAAAAATTCTGCGGCTTTAAATCTATTCTATCGTTTTTAACCACAAGTTCCGGTCAACTGTCTTCAGCCATCACTTGAGAGAAGAAACTGCTGTTCCTGATTGATTTTCCTTGCATCGAGCCTTTCTTTATTCACATTCCATCACCGCTGCTACGATTAAATGTACAACATCAAAAGAATAGCTTCGAAATCCACATTAAAATAAAAATAAAAATTGAATAATAATTCCAATGCAATAAATACCTGGTGTAAGAATGGAACTTCATATATGGGAGCTCGAAGAATTGTGAATAACTCTAACAGAGAAGACGTTAGTTGTGGTATAAAGCTGTGGTAAATCCATATCCACGAATTCATTCCTGTGACTGAAATTTGCGCAGTGTGATACACCTTTTTCCTTCATTATTTGAAGTATTGAATTGCAAAACGTACTTCCACCATTTCAGAAACATCATCAGCACTCCAACATTGTCTTTGAAATTTTTCTGGATATAAAGTATACAAGTACGGGTGTGGTGCAGTCGGTTAGAGGTACGCTGTAGCCACACGGTCGACGGTTCGAAACCGTCCTAGTGCTCACTATGCCTTTCATCCATCCGGGACCGATGAAACTGTACCAAACCTGTCTGGGAGGATAAAACCACTGATTTGATCATCGGCTGGCCCCCGCAGTTCCAGAACCTCAACGATTTCGAACTACAGTAAAAGGTGTTGGCGCATCCCAAGTGGATTGATACGTCAGTGACTTTATCCTTTGTCCTTTTAAAGTATACAGCCTTTAATCATGAGGCATCGGTGCCGCATTTCCTTACTCCTCCTACCTGCTCCGCCTGCTAAGGCGCTTAGGCGAAGCAGCACTGTTCTATATGTCTGGGAATTACGGTAGGTATCCTTATACAGGCCAAAAGAATGACTTCACACTTAGACTTACAGGATCCTATATTGCGCCAGTTTATAGAAATGGTACAGTTGTTATTGAATGCTCGATGAATGCTTACGTGAGAAGAGCTGCAAGTTACAAATTGCGTAAACTAACCGAAACCTAACCTCACCCTCACCTAACCGAACCTCGAACTTGCTCACGTCAACGTTCTTATAGGGATAAATGATAAAAGCGTCTGATGTCGTTAAATTCTTTAGGGAGACGCCAATCCACACTGATTTGCGAGGTCCAACAAATACGTCAAATCAGCGATCGTCCCAGATGAATTTAATACCAATTTCTCGACCCTGTAGGCATGAAAAACCTGATTTATCCTGTGCGGTTTTGAACCATCCGCTGTGCATTTGGAACGGAGCCTACTACCGTCACGCTATGCTCGCCCAATTTTATGGATGGAGTGAAAAATTGTGTTAGCTCATTTTTAATATAGTTATGGTCGTAATACGGATAACATTCTGAGGCAAATTATCTTTTCTCCAAGTTTGGTTTAACATTTTGAGTAAAAAAATCTTGAGTTCTGACGATGTCTATGGTGCTACAGTAATGGAGAATGATGGTTTTTGAAAAAAAAAACAACAAAAGCAAAAAATATTTTGAGTACAAAACCTACAGTAAGGGTTTTGGTACCTCGATAGTGAATTTTCAAAAACTTTTTGAAAAAAAAACAACAAAAATAAAACACATTTTGGATACAAAACCTACAGTAGAGGTTTTGTTAGCTCGATAGCGAATTTTCAAAAACCATCATTCTCCATTACTGTAGCATCATAGACATCGTCAGAAACAAAGTATCCTGCTGTATAGTAGCGAGCATATACTGTCACGTGTGTGTGTGTGTGTGTGTGTGTGTGTGTGTGTGTGTGTGTGTGTGTGTGTGTGTATGTGTGTGTGTGTGTGTTTTGAAACGAAATTCAATAAAACAGTAAAGCGAATCATCTCGAAGAGATAAAAATTCTTGGAACTTCTGAAGTGAAGTTAGAAAAAAAAAACTGCTCTGTTAGCATCATCTAGAAATCTTGATGTTATTAAAATCTAACTTGAAAGTTCAATTCTCTGGTTGCTAGACAGATCGCGGTGGTTTTTTTTTCAACAATTATTGAAAGCCTTTGAATTCTTATCAGTTCATGTGATACCATTACGTTGGCGCATCCCAAAGGGATTGATCCAGACCAAACACTTTATGCATTGGTCCTACAATGTGCCAGTTTATAGAAATGTGCAATTAAAAAGAATTTCTGAGAATTTGAGGAACGAATGAGATTACATTTTGCTCTTGAATTTCTTCTTTCACTTTATTTTACTTTATTTTCTACCTACCCTACTTCATTAGGTTACCTTTTGAGGATTTTCTCGAAAGCTCTCATAACGTTTCTTTTCCTTGCATTTTTTTCACGAGAATTTTTGATGATACAACATGTCCTAGTCAAGTTTATGCCATTTTTCTTCGATTAAGATGGTGAAATATATTGCATGTTTTAATTTGTTTGCACTGAATTTCATTCATATTCATAGTTACGGTATATGACGTTGTTCATCAATGTTTCGATTCCGCTGCGATGCTCTGAAATATGTGAAATCACAGTAACTTTGTAACCAGTTTAATATTTAGTATGGTTATGCAAAAATGAAAAAAAAAAACTTGGACGAAAAATGAATTACCCGCTCTTCTCTATTGTAATACGTCTTTCCTGTTCTAACCACTTTTTTCTTGTCTCATCGTTCCCAAGTTTTGTCATAGCAACATCACGAAAGTCAGGCAGCACTATAATTTTCATTGCACTGCGATTTGTAGGCAAATCAGGCATGTCGCTCCATTCTTTCCCATCGAATCTTGAATGGGAATTTCCACCTTTCTCGTTTATGATGAGGCGATTCTGCTCATCATAAAGAAATTTTCCGCTCACTTTTCAACTCCAGAAATTGTGGATGATACTGAGTATCCACCAGCGACCACAAGTTTATCATCAAAAAAGCAGGCCGAAAAGTTTGATCTGAAGATATAGAAGTTATGGAAAAGATTATAGGTGAAGTAAAGCCTACAGAGTATCTCAAGAATTACTGCAGTTAAAGGCATCACTCCACGAATCTGGAGTGGTACGGATTTCCGATGGAGTTTCCGATTCGTTTACGGGATCGTAGATTATTGAGAGGAGGGTGATTCCGTTCATTTCTTCCTAATTGCCGTAGAAAACGGCCCGGAAGATACGGCTTCGAGCGTTCCGGCGCACTATTTTCTACAATGAGTTCGATTGGAGCGAGCCAGCCTTGTGCATGAGCCGCATCTTCCCTGCCATTTTTTACTTCACTTTTTTTACTTTTTTTAAATTAGGAAAATGGCCGGAATCACCCCCTCTCCATAATCTACTATGCCGTATACGAATTCTCCACCTGAAACCCGTACCACCTCAGATTTGTGGAGGGATGCCCTTAATTTGTCAGTAATCAATAATTTGAAGAAAAAAAGAATGCAGAACTTCAATAAAACAGAGTGCTCCAAAAATATATTCATTATTGAGCAGCTGAAACGCTTATTTTTTTCGTTATTATGAAATTATAAAGAGTTCAAATAATAGTTGGAACTAAACCAAACCTAGAGAAAAGGTAATTTGTTTTAGAATGTTACTTATTCTGTGACCGTAAGTATATTAAAGATACGCCAATGAAATTCTTCACAGTAAGCACAAGAAGGGGTGGATGTGACGCATAGATTCCAGTGAAAACTTCCTAAAGCTAACCAAGCCCTCCATCCCTCCGGGGCTGATGAATTGGTATCGGACCTGTCTGGGAGGATAAAAGCACTGAATAGATACATCGGCTAACCGCTGCAAATCATTGTCTAGGCTAGAGCAACAGCAAACTTCAAACGATTTAGAATTGAAATGAACGTAGTGACGCATTCCATGCGAATGGACACTTTGTCCACTTTATCCCTATTCATAAGAAACTTTCTAAAAGGCTTCTACGAGGTACACAACAGAAGAAAGGTTGATTTTAACGTATTCTCAAATGAAAGGAATTTTGGTATTGGCGTCCTTTGGGGTAGAAGCAAATCAAGTGTCTGTAACACATTTTCAACTAGGTCATAGGGAATATTAAGCAAAAACAAGTTCTATAATCAACCACCGTATCAAGAAATCTCTGCTGATCTTAATCTACAGAGTTAGAGCAAGAAAGGAGCATCGTTACTAGTTGTTATTAGCTTCACAGCTCTAACATTCCGTGGTCAGGTGAATCACGGTTTTATGTTTATGTTTTATCCAACGTGAGCGTTGTGGTCTGCTTCTCTGCGATTTTTCTTGAGGAATCTGTGAAGTAAAAGGTGGATAGTTTTCTTAAATAATCGTTCGCCTCTAGTCTGCTAAAAATCCGAAAAACATCGCGGCCGTGCGGGCAAGCATGGGTGCCTGAGCCTTTATGTGATTTGTTCTTAAATTTGTGGTAGATACCAAGTTTACAGTCATTCAAAAATTATACATTTCTTAGAACACCCTCCAAAGACCAAACAAAACATTTTAAGAAATATTAAAGTATGAAACTAGAAATATTCATAGTTTGAACTTTTCTGAATTGTAAAAAATAGCGAGAACTAATGGTTGAGGACAACCTCTTCGATTTCATTGGTGGTTCATCTTCTGACCATGACAGGTGTCCTATCTTCCATGTGCATACACTTGTGAGTCGATCATCTCCATTAAATCCGCCCAGGACGATCATCGTGTGAGGGTCATACAACAACATGCAGTGACCTTTAATCAATACACTTTTTCGATTTTTAAACAATCTCTTTAAACACCAAAATCTCTACAAACCTGATCGAGGAGAAGGCAAATTTGCAACTTCAGTCCAACTATTTGTCGCTAACGAATACACCTCAACCGTTTGTAGCACCTTAAGCAATTAAATAATATTATTTGGGTAAAATAGTAGAGATTTTGGGCACTTTTAGAAAAATGATTTTTTTAATTGAAGTCTGAACCAAGAGAACAACGGAACTTGTGCTCAGTTTGCTTTTGTGTGAACAATTCATGTCTCTTCTGCTGTTTTCTAAAGAACTACATTTATTTCCGACTATATCTTTTGTATCTTTATCTAGTACTTTTAAGTTTTATATGTGAGCCATTTCAAAGTCATTATTCAGTTTAAATCCTTTACATTAAGAACATTAAGAACACGTGGAGGCTGAGGAAGTCTGAGGATGCTGTCAACAAGGGCTTTCCGACCCCTTCACGTGAGGAGAATCCGGCTCCTCCTTATCGCACCTATGCGTACGAGTGCAGTCGCCTGCGCAACAGGCTTGAGATCGGTTTGATAAGATTGAACGTACCTCATTACCATTAAATCCGCCGGAGACGTAAAGTTTTCCACCAGCACTTACTGCTGCAGCATCGGAACGCATTTGGTTCATATCTCTAAACTGCACACATTTACACGAAAATCTACCATGAGCTACACATAAAAACCATGTTTTTGACGCGACAGTGGACACTTATTTTTGTGCGGACGACTGCCTACAAGTTTAGTGATAACTGGTAACAAATTATCACAGAAGAACAAACACAATCATCACGCTCATCTCGGTATTGACTATTTAGAAGAGAGAATAAAGAAATCTTACGGTATCCTCTCCCATCTGTTTAACGCAGGATCATAACGTTCAACACATTTGAGACGGTCCTAAAAAGAATTACGCTGATAGTTCTGACATCTACACATCTCCACCATGTACTGCTCGGTATGATTAGAGAGAATTGCTGTGCTATTTTGAGCGAACGTTAAAGACAGAATACAACGAAATTGAGAGTGTTGGAATCTCTCCATGAACAGATATGGCCGGAGTATAGTTTCGGAGGATAAAAGGAGTGTGACGGTCCGTTATAGCCACCGGTCGATGGTTGAAGGCGCCCTAGTGCTCACCAAGCCTTACACATCCATCCGGGGCCGATAAAACTGTACCAGACCGGTCAGGGAAGATAAAACCACTGATATGATCATCGGCTGCCCCCCCAGTTCCAAAACCTCAACGATTTCGAACTACAGTAAAAGGCGTTGGCGCATCCCAAATGAATTGATACGCCAGTGACTTTATCCTTTATCCTTTATAGTCCAGCAGCATGAGTTTGATCACGCTTAATTTCTTTAATTATCCAGAAAAACGAACTTTGGAAACGATCTTGTTTCATCGAATACTCCTACGACGCTCCTCGTAACGCATCTTGCTTTCCAGCAAGAGGGAGAGACAGCGTCAGCAGCCCATCGATTGTCCGCTCGCTCGTAGACGTATCGCTTTCGGCTGCTTTCGCAAACGTTGGACGTCATTAGGTGTCTCGTGATCAGATTCGGGACGACAAGCTCGTCCACACTTTCCTACGCTCACACTTTCGTGATATGCTGCGAGTTTCTCTAGACTTGTAAATGATTGCAAACGTATAGCGTATGACGGCACCTGTGGTTGTTTTGGGATAAGGCACACCTTCCACCGTGCAGACGCGTATGGTAAATTGGTTACGAACACATACACGCACTTATGGGACAAACACTTGATCTATAGTTTCTGTGTGGATTTCCGATAATCGCGAATCCCGACAAATTTTTAGGGGACCACCGTAGAGCCCCTGTTTAGTTCTGACTCGAATCCTGTCAATCACAGCTTCATACTGTTATAGTCGGGTTTAAACGACATGAAGCTCTTGGGCGTAAGCGGCAACGAAGCGGCGCGGTGAAGCGTAACGGTCAGAATCGAAGGGGATCCTTTCTATCACCACCCATTGCTGCAGTTCGCTATGGTCCCACTTAGATCCTAACCGCTACCTCTACCGCACCGCCACAAACGCAGCCGCTTACGTAATTGCATCGAGCTTCATGTCATTTGACCCGTCTATACATTCGCATTCGTCCACGAGCTGTTAGAAACCGCAACTCTTTCCGTGAAGCTGGTAACGCAATACTGGTCCAACTTTTTTTTATAGGCAGTAGAGCCGTAGTCGAAGGTTAACAAACGTTCCAATTATGTAGTTCACTTGTAAAATAACAAACGGACTAGTCAAAAATAGGAGTAAATATTCAAAAGAGTACGACTACATCAATAAATATCTCAATACAATAGTATGACATTCCAACAAATCAATAAACGTCAAATGTTTTTCATACTGTGTGGAATATTTTTAAAAAGTACAAATCTTTGTACAAACATACATGACGTCTTCTGTGGCTCATAGAACGTACGTCAAAACCGCCGCAAACATAAATCATCCCATCCATCACACAGCAACTGTTACTGATGTACGTCCTACAACGATGGGATTATTTGAATGGTTGGAAAGGCTAAAAGATAGCGGAGACCGTGGTGGCCTGCTGTCTCCTTCCCTCATACATTCCTCGAAAGGTCTTCAGTATTTTTAAGAGTTTTTTTTTGTCGATTGGTTAAACTTCAAGGATTTCGTAATACTTGTTCTCTATTTTATTAGAAATCCGTAGAATATACCCTATAATACTTATGTTTGAAAGGAAGACCGCAACGCGTGCGCCGAAATAGGCTCTCCTTTCGACTTTGCCGGCTCCAATTCTGCGTACCTCCAGGCAACCATCATCATCAGCGACTACCGCAGGCCTAATCTCTTTAATTTCGTCTTGAAACTCAAATTTTTTTCCAATTTTCCTAAACCTTCAATTTTCAATTTTTTTCAATTTTCCTAAATCGGTCATTACTGAGAGGAAAAATCCTTTTTTTGCTGGCAGCGCTCTCCCAGAGAATGATTCTGTAATCGCTACTGAGACACCTTGTGCCTCCTTAAGAGCAGTAAAAATTTCCTGAGATCAAATTTCTTCATGTTACAGTGGGACGGTAGATCCCGGAAAACAATCCAGCTTTTAGGATTTAATTCTTTTAAAGTGTACAGATTATCCTAATCACCTCGAACACGTTACCTCGTCTCAAACATCGGCGCCACTTCCGTCCATTCACCTCGCATATTCATCTTCATCACTGTGCTGTAGTGATTTTCGCCGTCAGTGCCACCGATCACGTATAATTCCTGGAAAGAAAAATTAATTAAACTCTTTCCTTACTTCTTTCTCAGTCAAAAACTTTTTTTAGAATGAGTGATAAATCCTGAATCTTTCTGAATTTGAATAATAAAGTGTACTTAGTGTATAAAATGTACTTTCATAATTTAAGAATGTGTCAATGATTTGTTGATCAAATAAAAATAAGCGAAAAATCATTGTTGCTGTGCACATCGCTCTCCAAAGAAAGTCTAGTGTTTTTTTCATTAAATTTTCGAAATTTGTAACAATGGCTACTCCACCCCTAAGGTTCTCGAAGCTCGTATTGCAAATTTTTAGCCGAACCACTTTAAACTTACGTCGTTAAGAACAACAGCTCCATGATAAGCGATAGGATGAATAAGGCTCAAATCGCAAAGTGGTTTCCATTCCCGTCTCATCTGAAACACCTTTTGATTCCGGAAACAGCAGAAAACACAACAATCACAATGACTCGTCGCACTAACCTGGTCGTAAATGTCAATACGAGAATGCGTACGACCACCATACCACCCGCCGAACATTACCAGCTAAGATTAGGAGTTAAGCATTTCTGCTGTGCTAAGGAATCTTAGGGTTTCTTACCTGATCGCGTGGTGGCCGAACTGGTTTTGTAGACAGAAGATGGAGACGACTCTCGGCTGTGAGTTCATTGAGTTTCTACAATTTTCGTTCATAGAATCTTGATAACATTTTTTAATATTTTGTAGAAACTAAACTAGCTTAAAGGCATCACCCCATGAATCTGCGGTGGTACGGATTTCGGATGGAGTACTCGTATGTACGGGACTTCGTAGATTACGGAGAAGGGGTGATTCCGTCCATTTCTTCCTAATTGCCGTAAAAAATGGCCCGGAAGATGCGTGCACAAAGCTGGCGCGCTCCAGTCGGACTCGCTGTAGAAAATAGCGCGCCGGATTGCTCGAAGCCGCATCGTCCAGGCCGTTTTTAGGAAGAAATGGACGGAATCACCCACCTCTCCATAATCTACGATCCCGTATACGAACACTCCACCTGTAATCCGTACCACCTCAAATTCGAGGGGTGATGCCTTTAACTACACTATAAAATAATAATAACAATATTGTAAGATTAAATAGACTCTAAAGGGCATGAAGGGCTTAGATCTGGAGTGGATTTGAATGCACTAGAGGCATGCCCGGTTTTTTTTAATTTCAAAACCGGAAGCAACATCTTCATATCCAATACTTTCTCTAGCAGTGCAAGTTATGTAAACCGCAAGTCCAACTTGAAAGTTTGTCGCATTTTTCTAAAAATGCTACGTCATCCCTACACGGAAACGCTTAGGCTCCATTAAAGTGCACGATCGAATGCACAAGATTTTCAAATGTTGTGTATAAAGTTGTTCACATCGAATAACTCCACTTCCGAATAGACAGTCTCCTGTGTTGGCAAAAGTACCCAAAATTCCTAACCTATTTTATCCTCTCTAGTGATAAGTGGAAGAAATCCTAGTAAGTAGTTACAGTAGTTACATCACTCAGATGTTCCCCTTTTTATAGTATCGTTATTATTTTCTTATTTGATCAATATCCTGAGTGGCTCTTCATTTCAGGTTCTGTAAGGTAATGGGTTCTTTTTTTGTGTGTTTCACGACATTGCTTGAGGGACAATATTTTGTCAGAAGAGTAAAATAAGCATTCTGACCTCAGCAGTTAATCCTGCAAGCCGTACCATAGCAAGTAGCTTCTCAAGATGTGTCTCACGTCCATCACATACATCTGAAATGAAACAAACTGGTGGCAATTTGTCGGGAAAGGCTCCCACTGTTTAGGATCCACAGCGGTTCTGTTCAGGAACGGCGGCGTAGATCACTTTTGAGAAATTTGATCGCGAGTATGAGGTCTATGGGAGTATGCTTGAGAACATCCCGTACACGACATACTCACGTCCTGTGACGAAGTTAGAGCACCTCTGGAAGCCTCGTTTCACGCTCCCACATTTTGCATTTGAAGGAAAAAAGTGGAAGTCTAGTACCATACGGTCAAAAAAAAAGATTCACAACTGGACACTCATCGAAACACGGCTAATGGATGGAAGCAACCTACTAAATACGTTAGAATTGGTTCCTACCATGGAAATGTATTCTGTCCAGGGTGGGGAAAGAGTATTGATTTTTTAAATGTTTTTGTGCGTTTTTTTATGGTGGAGAATTTTTTGTGTATATTTCTCTTTATGGTCCGAGCGTTGTATTATCACTAAATATTTTTGTGTTACAGTTAATAATGGCTGCTGCTAATCCAAAGCGCAGTTCAATATTTTGGACCTTCATCCTGCCGGAGTAAAGCCGAAAGAGAATACCAGAACACTTGCAGTTCCACTTACAGCAGTGTATCGACCGATGGAACTTTTCAAAACTACTTGAAACACAGTTGGTCGGGCTCGTTCTGGCCGTCGAGCTAGGAAACATTGAAAAGATCCGGAAACGGATTCAAAGGAACCCGCAGCGTTCTCTGCGGTGAGAAAGATGGCTAAAGAAATTGAAATTGCTAAACGATCAGTTCAAAATATTGTCCGTGAGAAGCCGAACATTAAGAGCTAAAAAATTTGCAAGTCCCTAAGGTCAATAACTAAAGGAAGCCAATAAAAAACTGGATGCAGTCTACCTGCGGCGCTCAGGGAATGCTTTCCCGCGCCATCTCGGCTACTGTATCAAAAGCATCAGTCCACGAATCTGGGGTAATACGGATTTCAGGTGGAGTATTAGTATTCGTATACGGGATGGGAGACTATGGAGAGGGGGAGTGGGGTGATTCCGTCCATTTCTTCCTAATTGCCGTAAAAAACGGCCCGGAAGATGGGGCGCCGCACAAGGCTGGCGCGCTCCAGTCGAACTCCTTGTAGAAAATAGTGCGCCAGAACGTCCGAAGCCGTATCTTCCGGCCCGTTTTTTGCGGCAATTAGGAAGAAACGTACGGAATCGCTTCCCTCTCCACGATCTACTATCCCGTATACGAATACTCCACCTGAAATCCGTACCACCTCAGATTCGTGGAATGATGTTTTCAAAGCAAGAGGAGACCGAATCGAAAATGAATGGTGGAACATCAAGTGTTACTTAGTTGTTAATCTTGCTCAATATTAATTATTCTAATAATTCAATCCATGGGGTTGTAGTAGAAATTGATTTTACTATCAATACTTTCTCCGCGCCCTGTAGATCTACAAGGAAAGGTGCAAGGATGCTCGGCACTCAGATCGCGAACACTTCACCTGCTGTTCGTTCCGCTACGTCAATGAGTTCTCTCTGAAAGTACATAGATCCCACCTATCCATGCTTCTACAATCTCTAAAACATCATCCTCAGAGCGTATATTTAATCGGTCATCATCCACAAACAGTTGTAGATATTCGAGCGGTAGCCTGGAAACGGTTTACTTGGATGCGGTATCTTGTAGTAACAACTTTATTTTGATTCTACAGATTGTTAAATGCAATTAAATTATTTCAAATTACACAATACAATTAATTATACAGTTGAGATTTTCTCGTGCTTTGGCAGCTTATTCAGTTTTTCTAGAATGGATTTTACCTGTAAAACTGTAGACATATTGACTTTTCGTGTACACCTCTGCTTAGATTATACAGTATGAAACGCAAAGCCTAAATAAATGTTTTCGATGCGTATAATTACAAATTTCTGTTGAAATCGTACCCTTTCGGCCATTGCGTTCTTCAAGTTCTCAAGCTTTAACCATATACTCACACAATTACTTACAGATATGTGATCGAGCATGTGTCGTAAAATCTTCGCCTGAATATTTTTAGTTTATGTCTCCATTGGACCATCTAACAAAACGAGAAAAGAGTGAAACTGTTTGTTTTCTTTTCTGATTTTTTTTAAACGAAACTCGTGTAATATTCTGAAATTTGCCTTGGACTAAAATTAAAGGCATCACCCCACGAATCTGACGTGGTATGGATTTTCATTGAACTATACCTATATCGGGTCGTAGATTATGTATACAAGGATGGTTCCGCTCATCTTTCCCGGCATCACTGTAAACAGACGGCATCGGAATGCGGTTTCCGACGACTTCCTCTACTGCAACGCGCCACCTTGCGCCCGCCCCCACTTGCGATTCGTCGAATGAAATGAATTGCCCATCGGCGCGTTCGAATGGATTTTCGACGAATCCCAGGCAGGGGCGGGGCGCTACGGTGGCGCGTTGCAGTAGAGGACGTCGTCGGGAAACGCATTACGAAGCCGTCTGTTTACAGTGATGCAGGGAGAGATGAGCGGAACCATCCTTGTATACCTAATCTACGACCCGATATAGGTACAGTTCAACAAAAATCCATACCACGTCAAATTCGTGGGGTGATGCCTTCAAGCTTCAAACCCGGATATCCCAAGCTAGCGCATGGTAAGGTGAGAAGAGACGCAGCAATGGTAAACAGGTAGTTGCAGGGCCTCCAAGACAATTGCGGTCCCGCACTGGTGGCGACCGAACTAAGCGTTCCGGGACGGAGGCTTCGCTAGCCATCCACCACGGCGAAGTCACTGTGCCACAGTGACTTGCATTGGATATAGACGGAGTTGATGCCGCTGCTCTCCTCCAAGTCAAGGAGTGAATAGTGCTACCACTGGAACGAAAACTACCTTAAGCAGCCCTTAGGACGAGCTGTGGGGTGCCGCAGGTGGGGGATTAATATTACAGTGAACCACAATTATCCACACAAAATTGGTTATTGCGGAGTAGTGACAGCCAGGATTTTAGTAGGATTTTACTAGTAGTCTTTCCTAGTTTAGTGCGCTATTCACTCGGCAACAGCTTCAAGGATACGGGTGAGGAGGCAGCCGCAAGTGCACTTTCACTTCGCGATTTCTCAAAATCAGGGGCAGAACTCGGGCGCATATCAGAACGGGAGTTTGAAGGCTCTGTGATCGCGGTCTCATGAGGAGGACAGAGAAATCCCGAAACTAAAGGAAACCGCAAAGATTTTCCTTACAGTTCGGTTCGGAGATGCAAAATGTTCGAACGAGATTGGAAAGCAAGCGGGATTGTTGACGAGCAGATATTTCGGTCACAACTGGACGGTCACAACTTTGAAACGTTGACCTGGCTCTGTAAACAGTTATGCCTAACGTTATAAAACAACCGGATTTGTTCATAGAACGTTTAACCACAACTTCTTTGACTTATACAGTGTAGTACACAGTCAAAGGATCCAGTCGACAAACTCTCATATCATCTAGAGGAAAAACAAATTGGAAGGAGCACATTCATTCGCTGTTGCCCGCACTCTCAAAACAAAGGATTAAAAGATATGCAGGCTCTTATTTAACTGTTTGTTTGTTCTGTTGTTGTTTTGTTTACTGCGGTGATCTAACACCACCTGGTTTAGACTGTGCCTCTCCGTCTTCGGTAATTTCAGAGCGGCGTTCCGCAACAGAACTATGAAAATGCTATAAAGAACCGGCGATACGTCCCGGGAAATGTGAGCTTTCCACAGGAAAAAGCGAAAGGGAGCTGAAGAAAATTAAGAGAATAGTTTTAAAGAGAGGACCTGGGAAATCTGTGAAGAAGAAAAGGTCACAAGAAAGTAAATCTAAAGCGGAGATGTAGATCCATTGCTTTCAGGGCAGAATGTGTTGCTGACCTAGCTATCGTAAGAAGGCTTCAGCACTCTGGCGCTTCCTAATCCGAAAAAAGCTACTTTTTGAAAAAGAAGAAAGTATTAATGCGCATAAATGTTGCTGAATAACCCCAGAACACCTCTTGTTCTTATAAAATGATGCAGAAACTGTGTGCGTCGACGATGCGCCAAACTTTCACTTATTCGCTCTTCCCGAAGTGATAATATTCTTGTTGTTAATCTCAAGTAATTTATACTATACTGACACGCTCAAGCAGCGTACCTTCAAACGCGCAAGATCTTCGTCATCCTTTATATCTTCGAGTGCTAGCTCTAGAGCAAGCCATTTGAAATCAGACAGTGGCTTATTTGGATTAACAAGTAGATTAACCTGAAAGGTAATCGAAATAACTACCTTGAAGTATTTATGGACATTCGAAACAAAGCACTAGAACGCACTAATTCTTTCGAATACGGTAGAAGAAGACACATTTTCAAGTCATGATACTTTTTCGATATCGCTTTTCCTTCCAGAAATGGGCAAATACGTTGTAGTTGTGAGTAATACCACGGTATTCTGGAATAAGATTCGTGATTCTGCATCAAAAATCAAATCAAACATAGGTTTACTGTTTGGATTGCACCATTATTTCTAGAGTTATAGTCGGGTCAACACGACATGAAGCACAGTGCATTTGCGTACGCGCTTGAAACGAAGAAGGCTCAAGCAAAGTAGGGAGAGCCACGCCGTCGTGTAAATGCCTAGGTGGCTCGCGGCCGGTGCTAGTGGCATGGTCCACATATATTATCTCACCCAACTAAGTAGAGTCCGCATGGTTTCCCACCTTCAAGAATAGAGAAATTAATAAATATGCAATGTAGCAGTGCTGCAGCATGGGGTGACTGCCGAAAGACAGGCGGCCCGAGGTCAGGGTCAGGATACCCCTGGGTAGCATAGGCGGAATGGGGGAGCGGGTTCGCTGACCACCGGAGAGAACCCCTCTAACCGAGACCGAACCCCGAGTCGCAACAACCAAAGTTGGATTAAAGGCATCATCCCACGAATCTGAGGTGGTACGGATTTCAGGTGGAGTATTAGTATACAGGATAGTAGATTATGGAGAGGGAGTGAATCCGTCCATTTTTTCCTAATTGCCGTAAAAAAAACTGCCCGGAAGATGCGGCGCGTGCACAAGGCTGGCGCGCTCCAATCGAACTCGCTGTAGAAAATAGCGCGCCGGAACGCCCGAAGCCGTATTTTCCGGGCCGTTTTTAACGGTAATTAGGAAGAAATGGAGGGAGTCACCCGTTTCTCCATAATGTACGATCCCGTATACGATTACTCCACCTGAAATCCGTACCACCTCAGATTCGTGGGATGATGCCTTTAAAATCAAGACAACTTCCATTCGTGAAACAGGAGATTTCATAGTATTTTTACCGTGTACGCGTGCTGCATTTTCACTACCGTGTAACTACTTCACAATGGCTATTTAGTTCCCGTACTTACTGAGTGTTGACTACACACTAGATTCTGATCCATTGACTGATTTTGATTTTAGACTCAAAACAAGCCAAATTTCCTGATTGATTTGCTTGAACTGTAGTCAGAATTGGTATTGAGTGTTCTTTATTCACTAACAGCTAACGATTTAGCGTTATCGCAATCGTCAGTGTCCGAAGAACCAAAGACATCAGTGAATTACTCCTCTCAGTCCCTCATTACCCTACAGAAAGCATTCAAACGATTGGAAAACTCAAAGCGCAACACATCAATTTTCGAAGCGATTGGATTCATATTCGTTCGAAACACTGAATATTCAAAAATAGCCAAAAGTCGGTAGAGTTATCTGAAATCCCGACCATTCCAAAAAAAAACGAAAATTTTTCGAATCCGATGTAAAACTTGCTGCGGACTGAGGAGGGAGGACGGCATCAAAGTTAATTTTTAGCTTTCATAGCATTTTTAGCGCCTCTCGCTCTAAATAGAAGCTCGTTCTTTTGACAGCTTTGCTAGGCGCCGCAATCCCCATATCGCTTGATATGTACATCTTGTCAAAGTAAACTGAACTTGGTGACGTGAGTTATTGTGAGGTACACCTTATCTTCAGATGAAAAACTTACATTTCGCCTTCCTTTGTCTCTAGTGTTAGGTCGCAGTAAGGTTCGGCAGACATCTTGCAACATCCGACAGTATTCAAAGGAGCAACGCTATGAATGAACCTTAGTCTATATATTAATCTGCTTGTAAGCAGCGACATAAACAGTAAACAGCACAACTTATCTTTATCCATTATTTTATTGTTATTTCATTCAATTGTGTTCAGTAATGGAGGTTGGGTGTAGCGCAGTACGGTAGAAGGTTCCGTGACTCCGGACGATTATTGGTTTGAAACTGCTCTAGGGCCAGTTAAGCCCCTCATCCCCCTGGATCATTAAAGTGATACCAGAGTTGACAGAAATTGAAGAGTTAAACAATCAACTCAATGGCATCCAGAGTGAAAAATCTATCCGACGAGACAACTCCTCCAGAAAATCTGTTTTTTTTTTGTTTTCTCAAGGTTAGGGTGAAACTTTATCTGCCTGACCTAACGTTTTGGGAATCTCGTCTTCATCGAGAGGATAAAAAAAAACACTTATTTGATACGAGCCTAGCTGGCCTCTACGAGTCATTGTATAGGACGTAAACGCGTTCGCAAACCTCAAACGATTGGGAATTGAAGCTGTAGGGGATTCATTAACTTATCCTGTATGAATTTTATACGGCGCTTACTGCGAGCAGTAAGTGGAAAATCCCGGTAAATTGTGTTTCGTGTTTCTGGTTAGATTATTTCAACTATCGGGTGGAATTCGGGACGTACTTTACAGAGATGGGAACACAAACATGAAACACCCCTCACAAATCCAAGAGTCAAACAATCAACTCAATGGCATCCAGAGCGCAAAATCTATCCGACAAGACAATCTTTTCAGAAAATCTGTTTTTTTTTTTGTTTTCTAAAGGTTATAGTAAAACTTTATCTGACCGGACCTAACGCTTTGGGAATCTCGTCTTTATCGAAGGATTGAAAAGGGCATGAGATTTTTTATAATTGTCATACATGTCTAGCCACAGATCAGGTTTCATCAAAACCTCGTTAGCAAATGAAGAAAACATAAATCCAGTACATGATGCCCTACGTTTGAGGACAAAGAGGACTTTGTTGGACTCATTACACCTATAGGGTTTGAATAGGATCAAAGGCCAAAACTGTCCACACTTTGCGAATTCCGGCGGACACTGAATGACCAAAAGGGTCTTAATCCTGGTAATTGAACAGGTTTACTACATCCACTGTTTCTGTGTACGACATGAGCGTAATAAGAAAAAAAATACAGTGTATAATAACATGGGAAAGAACATTCAACAGGAGGAAGCAAGATTCAAGTGCTTGAGATTTGATGTGGGAAGCGAGAAAGCAGAAACATACCGAGGTAATGATTGGTTTTTAATTTTGTTTAAATGACGGGATATGAGTACTTTCTAGTAACCATATATATAACCCCTCCGCTTCTTCGCGCCTAGCACCCATTGCTGCGGTTTTCGACGGTCCGAACTCGGTTCCAACTGCTGCCTCCACCGCGCCGTTTCAAGCGCATACGCAAATGCACCGCATCTACACTCCTGATTCATGTCGTTTTCACACGGCTATACTCTTAGGACAACCTATAGGAAGCTCTTTTGTGACTTGGTATTTAAGTGCTTGATAAGCACAATTGCATTCTCATGTAACTATCAGCTTTTTAAAAACAGTGTTACCAGCCCACCACCTATTAGTGTATTTCAGATTTCTATGGGAAGCAGTTGGGTGGATTCCGTCCATTTCTTCCTAATTGCCGTAGAAAACGGCCCGGAAGATCGCTCGAACGCTGGCGCACTCCTATCAAACTTCTTTGGAACATAACGCTCGAAGCTGTATCTTCCGGGCCGTTTTTTACGGCTATTAGGAAGAAATGGACGGAATCCCACCCCTCTCCGTAATCTACTATCCCATATACGAACTCTTCATCTGAAATCCGCACCACCTCAGATTCGTGGTATGCTGCCTTTAATGAATGAACGCATATAAAGTGCATTTATAACTTGTACGAGTGTAGAGAGTTCCTGCTACTGGAACGAGTCCGACGAGTTCGAGTTCTCTCGCCAACAGTACTCTTGACATTATAGCGGACCCGGTCCTACTCATCTGTATTTACACGTTCCACTGAAATAATGGAACAGTTACCCACACAAACAGGGACATGTTCGTAAACCGCTAATGATTCTGAATTCAAGTGAGCGCGTTGGTGGGTCCCAAGCGGATTGATTAACGCACGCACAAACACTCATTATTTTCTATTTTTTACTGGCAGTGTACTTAAATGTCCACCTTTGAACGACACAACAACATATGTGAACTGTGAGCAATATATCTTAGAGCCACAAAGCACAAAGACTTCCTCTTTCCATAACAAGGAACCTGACTTGGTACATACCACCTTCTGCTGCCTTTCGACAGACATAAATGAGGAATAGTTCCTTTGCTTAGAAATACGTTTATGCAAGCAATAAATATGAATGAAAAATGCAAATGTATCTCAATTTCAGTCGGAAAGAAGTCTTAAAGTAATTTCTGTAGTCGCCCTGTCGATGGGAGATTAGGGAAGCTTCCAAAACCAAAGAAAGATCCAAAGATGTCTTGACGCAATCTTCCTCCACACACCGCACTTTTCGGCATTTGACTAAGTTCCACTCATAATTTCTTGAGCATTTATGTCGATTTTCAGAGACGCTATTATCATGGATTAATTTTTGTCAAACAAATAGACAAATCAACAAATACTAATATGTTTACGCTTGAGTGATTGGCTAATGTCCATGAATATGGCAGCGAAGAAATGTAGCGTCACTGACACTACGAATTTCTGCGGTAACGATAAAACGAGGATGGAGTGGTTTCGGATTGGAATAGAGTGTGGCCACTTAACTACATTTTTTAGTGTAGGAAACTAGCAAAAGTCAAAGAAATCCGTGTTTTCAAAGAATGACTTCCTGCAGATTACAGGTCAAGAAAGTTAATCCGTACCCCAGCTCCCAAATCTGTTGATAAACGTTCAAAGCCACATGACAAGTCACCTCATTGGGATGCGAATAACACACTACCCTCTAGCTTAACAGCATCCAAGTGCTAGCAATGGAGTTGCATTGTCATTGGTCTTCATCGTTCCAGTGAATGGATGCGAATCGCGGCACTGATCGTGAAATTCGCTGTCTTTTAAGAAGTCTAAAAAATCCATCTCTTTCCTTTTCTCGTTTATAAAAGTTTTGGTGAGCACGATTCCGGAATGGTCATTATGAATATATGAAGTAGGGGAGAACTTTGGTGAAATAGACATATTTTTAATTAAACTAACTAAAGGAACTCCAGTAAAGATTAACTCTATGCTTGATTTGTTAGATAAGAACCTTCTCGGTCGAGATGAACAATCAAACTTGACATGAGGAATTATACATGTGAGAGAATCGTGACTTCTAATATACCTTCTTAAAAATAAAGAGATCAAGCTTTACAGCACATCTACGAAGGATTCAATGAATAGGCCCATCGGTCTTCTCATAGGGCCTATTTTTGCGTAACCAGCCATTTCCCGCCACCGAAATCTTCACTTTTCCTATGACGATGTGGTTTGCGCATAGTCATACTGTGTATTGCCACACATTTGTCATAGCTACCAATGACCACTTGTAAAGCACACAAAAACTCATCAGCATATATTTATCTGAATAAATTTCCTATTATATTTTATACATTTATCACAGTTTTCAGTGATCACGTTCGTTTGTAGTATAACATATACGCCTCGGATGTCTGAAAAATGAAATACATGATAATAGAAGCATAGGTGAAAACTGTTCTAGTAAAGTAATCTTGTTTGTGGCACAACTAAAACTAACGACCACGACTGTAGTCTCCGTTCTCAGAAAAAAAAAAAACACACACACACAAACCACGTACTGAAATGAAAGAAATACGGATGACCCACATTAATTCCATTAGCTGATGAAGAAGACACGCTCTCGTCATCAAATCTTAACCATTCTCCTGTTGTTCCATGGCAGACCAACGCCGTATAATGACCACTATTCAATCGACCGCAGTGATTCTACAGAGAAAAAAAACAGCAGCATTAAACAGAGACCGACCAGCGTTAAACAGTTGTGAGATCTTACCGTTACAGCATATAACCGATAGGGTTCTGGATTTTCTGGTGAATTTTGATGGAGGTACTCAGAAAGGTCAAGCCGACCAGGATCGAAATCAACGGGCATAGTGTTTTTTGCATAGTCACCATTTTCCATTGAAAATCTTTTTAAATGTACGACCTAAAGTTTGTTATGGTAGATGAATGTTCCTAAACGGGATATGGATAAAAATATAATCCCAAACCACGACAGGTGGGAGTGACCAGAGCTTTGTAAGGCGAGATGCACGTTTCGGAGCACGACACCGTGGGCAGTTCCATCGGCAGTCACCGTCCAAAGTCTGCAAATAACTATTTACGTCTGCGAACTTCCCTTTATCGAAATTGTTCGCACTGCGCACGCTGCAATGCTATATCGCAGCGGAATGACGTTGCTATAGCTTCAAAAACGCCCTTTTACATTCTCTCTCTATCAGAGGTTTTAAATGTTTAGATTTTAAATGAAAACATTCTTTTCATTCTCTCTCTTCCTGGCATCTCTCCTAAGATAACGCTCTTCTCTAAACAAATACTTTTTTTCTTTTGTTCCTCGTTTGCATCTCTCCCTACTTACAGTTTTGCGCGCCGTCACACTCGGGTGTTCGTCATCGTTCGTACATTTTCTCAACATTTCTTTCATTCGCTCGCAGAATGCAAACACGCCAAGACAAATTTCCGCGGTTATATACGTATATACTGCAATTAAAGGAAGAATACCATGTCTAATTCAAATGCACACACCGTTTGAGAGAAATGACTGCTGAGGCATTGCTGTAGACTTGTGCGGCTTGCATGAACTGGTAATTCGACCGTAATCAAACTGCATTCTTCAAACGTTGCCGATTGTTCCCCACATGCAGAGCATGACAGCTCAGAAACTGTTTGCAACTGGAACGACACATTTTTCATTTCCTACTAAATAGAAGCGTACCGTGAAGAAGTGCTGCGAATCATTTTCTAATGCATGATAGCGTGTGAAACCCGTTAGACCCGTTCCAAATAGGAAAAAGAGCAGCGAAACTCACTCATGATCATAAGCCCACTTTCTTTTTTTTTTAGTAAGAAAGAATTGAGTTTGGACGCAACATTGTGACAATGTACTTCAACTACAACTTCGGCTTATCGAACTTAAGGTGTTAAGGTACCTACGTACCTACTTTTTCAAGATGATAGCGAATGTTTCTTCCAAAATATCCAGAATATTCAAATCTTACATTAAAAATCTTGTTGATGGGTGAGTAGGAAAATTGACGACTCTTCTTTTCGTAATCCTTCGCGTCATTCAAAATGTGAGAACCACCTTTGTAATTCTGCTCGAATGACACCCTTTTGGTCACCTAAGAAGATACTTTGAGATCGATTGAAAGCTATTTTATTCTCTGCTAATCCTACCTGATTGGTATCTTCGTGAAGAGCGTCGAGAAGAAATAATTGGAATTCGGATGCATCATGTTGATGACCATCTGCAAGGCAGGCGTTCACCTGACTCGCAAATAAACGCTGAAATATTGTTAATGCATTCTGTAGCAGAAGTCGTTCAATAGTAACAAACTGAATTTACTAGAAATCTCTGCGGTTTTATAGCAGTATACTGCCCACTCCAGATCACATCCATCATAGCACTAAACACGGCCGAAATAACACCACCGGTACCCATTTTATTATGCCTTAAAAACATGAGTATATATTGACTTACGGTAGGTCAACATAACTAGAACGAAGAATATTGCGAGGGATAATCCCTCTTCTCTCAGTAAAAATGAAACGAAATGAAAATGAGAAAAACGATTTTCGTAATAAGATCACTGCAAACTCACGGATTAACACGAGACATGAAGTTTTCTTTAGAAAAAATAGACAGCATAAGCGGAGTATGGAACAAAGCCTAAATAATTACGAATAACACCTTTAAAAACCGGAAAAATCATACGTAAATAGCGAGTCCACGCATGCAAACTTCTACAGAAACACTAGATTTCAATTCCAAATGTCTGTAAAGTGCACACCTGTAAAGTCGCATTCATGAAACAGGTGTTACCCATGTTATAAAGACCAGTATAACCAGGACGCTGAAAAGTGAATAAACCAGCTACCTAGAATTACTTAGAATCTTAAAAGGATCTTTGCACGAATAGTTTTAAAAGTGCTCACTGGGTTTCCACGTCGGCTTGAGCTACCCTCAGTAGAATCACACATACTATTGTAGATATCTAACAACTGTTGCTCCTGGTCAATACTGTAAGCGAAACGACACCAATTCATTAGCTAACAATTTTGCACGAAACAGTTCAGAACAAATTTGAACTTTTTCGGCTAACGACTATCTCAAGAACAAACTACAGCTGAAGACAACCTTCGCAACAAGTGGCCACTACCGCAGGATGTCAAGATCGACGACAAAGTATCCCACATTACTGCTTGCGGAGGATTTTCCAAAAGGAAAAAAGATAAAAGATAAAGTGTCTGGCGATAATGAGACCGCGTTTACTTTAATTTAGAATCATTTGAGGTCTACGAACGCGTAACTTGCGAATAAAAACACTGACTCGACAGTAGCCCCCACAAGTCATTGTATAGGCCAGTTACACAGTTTCGTAAAACCTCAAACGATTCTGAATTGAAGTAAATGTGGGGGCGCATCCCCAGCGGGCTGATTAACGCTAGACACTGTATCCTTTATCCTTTAAAGACATCACCCTACAAATTTAAGGTGGTACGGATTTCAGGTGGAGTATTCGTATATGGGATCGTAGATTATGGAGAGAAGGGTGATTCCGACCATTTTTTCCTAAGTGCCGTAAAAAAACATTCCGGAAGATACGGCTTCGAGCGTTCCGGCGCACTATTTTCTACAACGATTTCGATTGGATCGCGCCAGAATCACTCCCTCCATAATGTACTATGCCGTATACGAATACTCCACCTGAAATCCGTATCACCTCAGATTCGTGGGGTGATGCCTTTAACTACCCTGTACAATAACTTGCGATAGCCGATGTATAAAGTCACCGTTTTTATCCTCCCAGACGAGTCTCGTACCAATTCATCGACCCCGGTTGATGAGAGGTTTGATTGGCACTAGGGCGGGATCGAACCTCCGATCGATCATGCTGCACCCATAGCGAAACCTCTTACCGACTATGCTACTCCGATTTTTGAACAATTCTGTTCACATATCTTTTTTCGCATTTTTCCAATATGCCAAGCTACATTTGCAAAATTGCAGATATACCATTGGTATGAAAACGTGTGCAATGAATAATCATTCTGAATAATCAAGAAACGTAAGAACTGTTATTAGGAACGCAAAATTACGACCAATTATTCTTTCGCAGCTCGCTAGAGACCGGGCGGATATTCCGTTTTCAGAAGTATGAGTTCACCTTTATCAACTCACTTTTGAAATGTTGCCGTTGACAATGGCAATGATATTGGTAATATTTAAAAAGGATTACGCACTCTCAAAAACGGTATAATTAACTGTGCAATCAAGCAACTAAAAACGTGGACAAAAACACGAAAATACGAAACGTGTCCTGTTGGTTCTTGGAAATTGTCATCTGAAGAATTGCAGTTACTTTTGGAGTCAACCCTCTGTCTCTGAAGACTGAGATGGATGTGTAGCGGTACTGGAAGAATGTTCAGAACATATGTCCATGCTTGCACCCTGTTGTAGTGACCCTAATCTCGTAGAGTGTTTTGAGGTGACAACTAATTCGTTTGCTTAGAATATTGCAAGGCTGTGGCTTCAGCAGTAACTTGCTTACTATCAACCTATTTGTTCTCTAATGTCGTACCTTATCAGGACGGGCTTAGTACTACGATCAGGAAGCGGAAGACGAGGATGTAGAGGAACAGCATTACTAAAACGTCTCAACAATAATAAACATGGAACCAACCTAAACGACATATTTCTTATAGAATAAAGAAAGTTGGTCAGCCGGGAGAAGTTGAAAAAGCACGCATACATGAACTGATTATCCTAGCGAATAAGTAGTAAAGTGAATCTCGAATGAATGATACCTTATCACTTCTCAATGGATAGTGCGATAATGATATGAGGTCATTTCTCACGTAACGTATTTAACATGTAAATCGAAAAACTCACCTCAACGCTGCAGGTGGAGGCTGAGCGAAGTTCGGTTTGTTGATGGGAGCAGACGTCACCTCATACGGCTGAAACACATTTCTTGTCATAACTGGTGAAAATATCATTGGCATTCAATGAAGAGCTAACGAACGTGATACTGACTAAATCAAGGATATCAAGTGGATAACATATAATAAGAGCTACCTGATGCGGTTTGTTTGATCGATCAACCATTGGCTGGCGTACCCCAGAAGGCGGAACGGGTCCAACTGTCACCGATGGATGGTAGCCTATGGAAAGTCTTGATAATTTCGTACGGTTCTTCATTATTGTGGGGCTACTTCAAGAACACACTAGCAAAGAGTTCTTACCGGATGCAACAGGTGGCCCTGTGGTACGATCAGAAGAAGTCGAACGAGAGGGCCGTGGTGGAATGACTGGTAATTGTGTCCCATGCGCAGAGACATCTACGAGAAGAAGATAAATAGAACTCACGAAGTTAGCTTACCAACAACCCAACACTAAGTGGTCAACACCAAAATCATTGAAATATGTCTGTAGTTATGGCTCACACATCTCAAACCCAAAATCTAAAAGAAGCTGTTTTACCTTTGACCTGTTTTCCTACAGCTACGGCTGGTTGTGCACCTAGTGAGCCAATAACGTTACTAGGAACTGAAGAATCTAAACAAGTTGACGGAAATTGGAATAATAAGGTAGAAATTCCAAAAAGCTAAGTAGATAAATCTTATATGTCTCTGCCAACCCTACCAGGTATATTTGTTAATGATTCCGATGGAGTTATTTCTTTTATGGATGATGTAGAAACGGCAGAGTCGTTAGCAGAGAAAGTCGTTTCCAGACGTTTGGATTCTAAAGAAATGATATTTTCTCGAAAGGGCTGTGAGTGACCAAACTGATCCGTAGAAAAAAGGCGAAAACGTATCAGTCATGACTTCATATGACTTAGTGGGATGAGGAATCGTCGCAAAAAATAGAGACAGGGACAAAGTAGTGTTAGAGTTAAATTCATACCATTCAAAACACCAGCGCTGTCTTCCCTTACATCAGGCTTTACCAAGCGAGTCGGAAACTCAAGAACACCGTTGGCAATAGGTCCACCATTCGGTTGCCGTAGAGGTACACGAGGAGGTTCTTGTGGGCGCGGTCCTTTAGATGATAGATCTGGATAGTCCAGCATCAGGCATGCTGTAAAAAGATGTTGCAGTTTCGAACTATAAGCGTGGACAACAGATACAAAAAAAAGAAGAAACTACTGTACCTTTCTTGTAGTTGCTAACCATATGATCAAGCTGGTCTCTTGGTTCATTTCGTTTCAATGTGCCATCACTTCTAGTATACATCGGATATTGATCACGCCAATTATCGAAACCACCATCCATAAATAGTGGTCTCGATTTTGGATGATGTTCATGGTTGTACTAAAACAAATCAAAAATTCACCTAAGGAAATACTAAGTATCCGAAGATGCTGACAAACCATCTCACCTCATACAAAGCTAATGACAACAGATTTGCTGGTGAACCTCTGAGTGGTTGGCCATTTTTTAGTTCGATGCCTGTATCGCTCATCAGGACCACAAGATCACATGATCCAATACGATGTAGAAGGGGACGCTGCCCGACTTCTAGTTGATTTCGTAAAGACGTGAATATCAATCTGAAAATCAACTTTCACTGAAATGATTTTTTTAATTATTTTAGCACAATGTCAACCGTATTACTATTCAGCCCACAGATCTTTCCACACATTCAAAAAAACGGAGCAAAATACAAAAATCTATTATAAATGGCGAATGTAAATGAAACGAACCCATGGACAATTAGCTCATGTGGCACTGTAACTACTGTTATGACGTGGTCATTTTTGTAGTTAATAACTTCTGATTTATCTTTGCGATAGTCCACAATAACAGCATTTTTCTTCGGTCGTGCCTGTTCTACCATACGAACTAGCTCTTTCGGGCTAATCAACACACTCGATGAAGGGCAGTTAGCTATAATATACGATTAAGCATATTCTAAATAGCAACGAAAACGCTATACTTGCTTTCCTATGAAGAGGTAGTTTATTAGCAAGCGCATACCGTCAGGGACATTCTCGCTGTTCACAGCGCTCGGAACCTTTGCTTCGGCAACGGACGCTTGCGAAATCCTAAGCATTTTTTCTTCGTACTTCTTGTTTAGGATTGCCTTTAAATTATCAGCTTCATCGAGCGACTCTTTGAAACGAAGACCAAAAATGGCTCCATGCTGAAAACAAGGACTTCAGCATAATCAGTTAATCTCAAGGACTTTACAATCAACTAACTTCTTAAGGAAATTATCGTATATATATATATATATATATATATATATATATATATATATATATATATATGATTAAAGTTGAATTTTGTGTTTTCAGGATCTATTCAATAACTAACACAAAAATTAAACTGATGGTAATGAGGGAGGCGCACGAGTGTGACAGATAAACAGTTAAAGTTAAAACTAAAATACCCAAGACCGGCGCCTGAGATAATCATAAATTCGTCAAATCACTCATTTTTTGTTATACTTAAACTTTTACTTTTGTGCTGTAGATTTTTCTAAACTTGTTAACAAAAAGCTGATCAAAAGGGACAACACAACGCTGACACAATTTCTTCGATGTCGAATGCGACATTTGCGTTTTTTTTTTTTTGATTCCCGCTGCACTACAAGAATGAACTAGCTTATTTGAACACGGCGCTTCATTCAGGTGAAATAAAACGCTAACTAACCGTCACTTCAACGCACCAAACGGCTCTTAGAAGCTCATGCAACCAATAAAAAAAACAAATTAAACGAACAGTAAGTTTGGTACACTTCTATGTGTCACATTAATACTATTCACTTAACTAGACGAAATAGCTCTCAGAAATGATTGGCAAAAGGTAAGAAAGTTAAATGTAATAAACACACATTATTTCGAAATACATGCTTTAAAAGAAACGACACAAAATATCTTAAAGAAACATTTAGTAATGTAGAGTAATGAACACTCTTCTTGGAAAAGAAATTGCAAGAAAAAAAGCACAGCCAACCAAATCTCTATGCTCACCTCTGACTTGAACTTCGCAAAGTCTTGTTGCTTGCAAATTAACTTTGATAATTGAGCACAACGATAATACAGCGTATACTGCTTCTCTATATCTCCCCTCGCAATACGCGCTTCCTGGATCATTTTCTCAATTGACGAAAACATTCTGGAAACGTTAACATCAATTCGCAACGTTGACCAAGCATAAATATTGTTTTTGTTGTTTTATTTAAGAAATTTCCAATGCATTGCGAAAGTGATGATAGATGATGGATGTATTGAGTTATAAGTGAATGGTAAACTCACTTTTCGGACGAATACGACTTCAATCTAAGAATCATTTCTCTTGGAAGCTCACTTGCCGCATTGAGACTTTCAAGCGAATCGTGTTTGAGCACAAATGAACTCGTCATCGTTCAGTTATTTACAGCAGATTCAGATACAGTTCACGACGTAGTCATTGGGCTAGTCTAAAGAATAAATAAACAAGTGCATGTATCGAAGGAAGAAAGCACAAAGGCGGAATTTATATCGCGATGAGAACGTGAACCATGCAAATCTATAATAGAGGAATTGAAGAAGGAATAAGAACAAACAGTCATTAATCCTGACAACTTCCACAAGCGATTTTGAAGCGCTGCCAAGAACCACAAACCAAGGGAGCTCGTAATCCGAAAAGCGCTGGACAGCTTTAGGCGTCATTAAATAGAACCCTCGGAGCAAACGCTCCAATCCACGCCTTTCTTCAAAAAAGAGTTCAACTTCATTTTCTTCCCGAAAAGAGTACTTTCTTTTCAAATTTCCACAGGGTTGCGATTCCGCTGATTTCTTCCTCGTTTTCACCTAAGGATGAATTGTATTCTCAAGCTTAGCGAAAATTGGATCTAGGTGCGGGGAAAGAATAGCAGCGATGCGAATTATCGGTTCTTGCGCATCGATTTATCGCTAGAAAAGCTGGTTGTATGACAGCTAGGATTAGTTTCTGCGTACAGTTTGCTTAAGCACTGAAAAAAAGGTGATAAGAAGGTTGAAAGCTACTGTGGATGAAGTTTAGTGTGGGGTTTAGATTTTCAGAGGCACAATATTCATTGTTGGTTTTGCTCAAAGATTCCAATTTTTTATGTCCCTATCATCGACCCCGTTGATAAATAAGGGGCGTGGTATAAAGTACCGTACGCTCTTATGGTTATTTTCGTTGTATAACGATTTGTACCGTCCAAGAGTGCGACAAACAACGCTCTACCCACTCATTACTTCGCTCTCATTATTCTCCGCCTACTGTACAATAAATATATTCCACTGAACCACCATGTCGGTCCATTCAGTCAGGGTGATAAAACCCCTAGGTCTCTAGTCACCCATTTATATAGTTCCAAGACAATCACAAGTGTTCCATGTCCGTAGTGTGAGATCTGCGACTACGTTGAGCATTCTTCACTTCTCTTTTTTGAACTGCCTAGGTGGTTGGAACGTTCATTTGAGGCCACCGTTCGGTTTTTGGATCTCCGCATTTGTTTAAAAGGTTACTTGTTTATTGTGGGAACTGTTACGTGTGACTTAACCAGCAATGACAACGACGGCAACCCAGACAGAGAAAACACGACCCATGGTCGTACTTTTCACAACGTTTCACTTTTTTAACAGCTCTTAAATGAGAGAAGAATAATTTCCAGTGCACTTCCTGTACACCATCAGAAGCTATGGAAATGCATAATTTTATCGCTAGGGAGAACATCAGCTCTGAATGCATAACAAACAACTCTCTTTCACAACTGAAAGCTGCTCTATTATTATTGCTAAACAGCAAGAAAAAACAACAACACAATCAACCAATCACAAACGACAAATGTCCTGTTAAAACCTTCAGTAAACGATACTTTTAGTTAGAATGCTCATATCTTCAGTTTGCCAAAGGAGAACAACAGGGATTCCAACGTTACGTCACTACCGCTTACTTTAACTTTACATCTATCTTCATTTGAAAAAGCATTCTCTTTAAAAGTAGATTGCATAAGAAGCTCAATAAAATTATGAAATTGTGATGACCATGGTCTTGAACGAGTCACGAATAAAAGGAACCAAAAATCGCTGCAGTAATGAAGCTCTGGAAGATGAAGAGGTCATTATGGGTAAACGCAGCAATATGAGAACGAAAACTCAACATTCATACACTAACTTAGATCGAATTGAGTAATATTGCCACAACTGTTTGTAGATAGAACATAGAACAACATATTCAAATAGAACAAATTTTTGTTGAGATGTAATACTTACTCATGTATTCTAAATGTATCGTGTATCACAAAACATTAGACACTGATAACGACTCCTAAACATTTTGTGCTTCATTTAAAGGCTGAATGTCGTTTTCTCGAGGAAGTGTGATTTTTTGCTCATTCGCACGCGCCTCCTTTTCTTTATCGATGCGAGCTCTGTTTTCTTTTTCGGCTTCTATTCGACGATAGACTGGTTTGAAAAGAATGACCAGCACCAGAACGAGAAGAGCTGCCAGCAATGAGAATACCTAAATATTTCACAGTTATTCATCAAGTATAAACTGAACTACAATTATAAATCACATGGATTCCATATGAGTTGTACAGATCTTCACTGACATTTTCTGTCAGAAATAAGGAATCGATTGCTGAGGCGCTACGTATTTATCAAAAAGAAAAAAAAAGCAAAAAACAAAAACAAACCATTACAGCCTGTGTGTTGTCCTTCGGCTGATTAAGTTTATCGGTTACATCGAGCGAGCAGACCTATACAATAATGACAAGAAATATTAATCCCGCATAAATAGGGAGCTAAGCACATGAGAAAAGTAATACATCTCAAGTAAATTTTCATTTAAAAATCAAGATAAGTAGAAATCAGTTAATGTAATTTAGGATCAATACCTGTAAGTCCATGCGCTCAGGTTGAAGCGGTCGACTGAACTGCTTCATAATGAAAACGTACAAGACACTTTGGACCTGAAATAGGGGAGTTTCATCCTTCAATGTTTTTTTCCCGCTTTTTCAGTTCTGATATACAGAATGACAGGTCTGAACTGCGAATTTTAATATTTTTTGTATTCTTTGGGCATACATATAGTAGAGTCAAAACGAAATGAAGCACAGCGCAGTTGCGTAAGGCTGCCTGCAGAGTTCAGAGCCGCGCTGACCTCCAAACCAGGTCTGAACTTTGCGGGCAGCCTAAGCAGCTGCGCTCGAAGCGGCCCCTTTCGTGCGAAGCAGTCATAATCGAGGGAGGACCCTTCCTAGCACCAGATATCGCTGCAGTTCGCGATGGTCCCACCTCGATTCCAACCGCTTGCTCTACCGCGCCCTTTCGAGTACTTCTGCATACGCAACCGTACCGTTCTTCATGTCATTTTGACCCTACTATAACTGGAGTTGTTGATAACTAACGAAATTGTGTAAATTGGGTGAAGTGGGCAAGAGATTTGGCGTAACTATGTAAACACATAAACAAATACAAATGAATGAACGTAGAACAACATATGATTGCATGACATACCGCAGCATCGCGGAGGTGACACATATATAACAACTATATGCGTATACATCAAGTGAATACCTAGTGCAAATTAAAATTTTTAAACCGCTCGGTTGCTGTACTGTAGATCTTACCTGTCCCGATAGCACAATGAGTCCAGTAGAAGTAGTTTCCGAGACAGGGAACGTGCATTCGGCAGATAGCTCTAAGCCAACAGGATAGGTAGCCAAACCAAATATTCCAAAAAGAACACATGTAACGGCGAGGAAAGGGGCGAAATTCGGGTGTAGTGTGAGCTAAGATGCTAAGCTGATTAGATAAACCAACGAAAGCATATCTGACAAGCAATCGAACAGAGGAACCTGCATAAAAATGAGACCAAAGACTACTGCTAGTCCCATAGCCACCTTCATTGTCTCTTCGTACATTTTCGTTCGATCAACAAACATGCCTACAGTACATTGAATTGAATTGAAACGATTTATTAAAGCGGTGATATAGCTAGTTAAATCTATAACAAGGAGAAAAAAACTAACCACTACCGGCCGCACCTACTATACCACCGATAATCATCAACGCAGCGCAGATGCCAACAAAGGAATTAGAATATCCAGAAGGGCATAGCAGTTCCTAAATAAATAATGGACGTAACACAATTGTATTCTTCACGAAATTACTTTCTTACTTGCATAATAGTGTATAAACAATTGAACATGCCAATTCCACCACCCATGACGAAGAACAGAATGAGGTACGGTTTGGACATCATACAAGCTTTCAACCCTGTAATTTTGGCCGGATCAACTTCGTTTAAACTAACGTTTAACCATATTCATACTTAATAATATATTTGAAGGAAGCGGTTTTGTATTGGAAGTAAAAGAAAAGAAAAAGTAAAGTAAGAGAAGTAAAAGAAGGGAAGTTACCAGGAAGGAAATCCATCTGAGGCTTACTCGCACTAAACGTCGGTGGTATCTTCGGCTCACTTCGTTTAACAGCGACCTTAAGTAATTATAATAAATAGCAAATAATAATTAAATAACTAAATGAGAAGAAGAAAAAACTAAAAACAATGTGTGCACGCAACGACTCGAAATAGTTTTCACTACTTTTTTTTCAAAAATTCCAATGAATAGATGAGAAAACAATGAAGAACTGCCTCAAGATCATAGGCGCGATAGGGAGGAGCCAGATCCTCCTCAGGTGAAGGAGCTCCAGCTCATGAGGTGCAGCTTAAATGGTGAGGATCCCTTCGCAATCTCCAAAAGTGAAGGGGGTCCCTTCGCCAACCGTACAAAAGTGAAAGGGATCAGAGCACCGGGTCCGACTATCGCATGTATGCTCGGGATGCAAGAATTCCATACCGTTGCTAGAATCATGGCTGCAGCCGAAGGTACAAAGGTGAAGATGTTCAGATACACGACGTGCTGCGGTGAGTGCACCATCTGAGGGCTAATGACATTGGCGAGCAGAACCCCCAGCGGATTTGACATCACACCAATAGTCGTTGCTAATCCACGCTGATTGTCAGGAAACCATGACCCGGCGACCTGAGTAGTATACATGATTTTGGTGAAATCAAAAAAAAGTTGCAATTTTTCGCTATTTGTGATTTGTAAGACAACAATATGCTTAATTTCCTATCTC
Source organism: Necator americanus (assembly GCF_031761385.1). Lineage (NCBI taxonomy): Eukaryota > Metazoa > Nematoda > Chromadorea > Rhabditida > Ancylostomatidae > Necator > Necator americanus. Next base: position 8,610,057 of record NC_087375.1, read on the forward strand.
TGAACGTGAACTTGTAATTGAGTAATAAGCACCAGTAGCGAGCAGTTAGTTATCGGTGCTTTTACGTACCTTAGTAGGAAGAAACATAATGAACGGATAAGCAACGGCAGCGATTGCCTGTCCTGTAATGCCGATAGGAAAGCGGTACTGCTGCGGTAGAAACGAACTGGATAACCGAATTAGTCCTCCAATACCGTTCGTCCATCCTTCAAATGAGTATGTCTCAAATTGATCGCGTAACTGGACGAAAGATGAGAAACAGAATGAAATAAAGGAAACAGATAGGAAATTGTGAGCAACTGCTAACCAGCTATCAATATGGCACTACGTAAACCAAATCGTCGTCCGGCCCACATAGCGAAAAATCCAACAGGTATAGTGCACATCATGTAAACCATTGAGAACCTGTAATATTCTCTATTTTTAGCATTCTGGCAATCCAGGCACAATTCCCCATTTACCGACACTAAACCAGAACACATGACGACTTTTCTTGATGACACATTGCTCGTGGGGTGAAGGAATTTTTCGTATTTATCGCGAAAATGAGATTCTTTCGCATCGCAACGACGCTGTTGCTCGGTTTGTGGGTTTTGTTTTTATTACGTGTAGAAATTGTCGCTGAAAACCTCATAAAACCCTGTCTGGGATAAGCGCGCAATTTGAGCTTCACATATGTCAGCGTAATCCGGATTCGTAATTAAATAAACTTTCACTAAAAGGAGGCTTGGTTCCATTGCTCAAGCAAAACACATGAAACCAAGGAAGAGTGAGAACGTGGATGAAAAAAATCGAAAGCAACCGGCTTGTTTCCAACTAAAAGGAGTTGATGGAACTTGAAGGAGAGTATTGGATGCTATTTGTATTCATGACGAGCACAAACACTCCTTCCATAAGAAGAAAATGTACGAGATAACTCCCATGCATGTGCTAAGTCCGTTCCTATGCGAATCGTATGAACTTGTGATCAGGATCTCAAACAATCTTCTTCTTCGTCTTTTAACCCGAATTTAACAGAAAATTCTTTGTGTACGTTAGAGGGCAGTAAATGTGGTAGTGAATGGTATGGCTGTAGAACACAAAAATACAAAAGTAGAAGGAAAAAGTATCAAAATTACACAGAAATAAATTGGAAAGTGAAAACAAAGAAACAACGAATAAAAAAGGAAAAACAAACCATGCAGCACTGTTCTCTCCGTAAAAACTATTGACATAGTTTGAAACAGGAGCGAAAGCAATCCATGAGATTGTGTTGGTGTTGTTCAACATAGCAACAACCGTTAAAATCACCCATCTTCGAGCGTACACCCTAAAAATTTTGATACACGATGATTAGTCTGAATGACGTAGGCCATGTGCATACTTCAACTGAATCGGCTCCGGTTCGTCATCCTCTATGTGACCATTTGACTCAACTTTCTAAACGAACGAATGAGTAAGCGCGAAACCCGAAAATAAAAGAATAAAATCAATTTTCTTACACACCTTAAATTCAGTCAGTTGTATGTCAAGTTTTTCCGGGCCTAAGTCATCGCCATGGGCGGTCATTTCACCCTAAACACGAGTGGCACTAAAAAAGATAGATGTATCGATTTGATCACATGAGAAATGAATGACTGTGGAGGGATGAGAAAAACGGCATGATGCCCTGAGTCAGTTATAAATAGACGCTGACAGCACGATGTTACGCTGAATCATGCTCATTAAAAAATTTGGCAGTTCCCCTTCCTATTTTACACCTTCGGCTTGGACTATTCTAAAATGCAGCGTCGTGCTAAATTTTGCTCTCAATTGAGAAAAAACTAAGTTCCCTTAAGCCCAAGAACATTGACATTCAAATCAAAATCAGTCGGACTTGATGTCCATGTCAAATCTAGTATAAAAATCTCATTTAAAAAAAAAACCCAAGCAGTTTCTGGATCATAACAAAAATGAATGGATTTTCAAGGTACAAAACTCAATGAAATATTTTTGACGGTTCTGATTTGAAATGCTATAATTATGACTATGAAGAAAGAAGGATAAAATAGAACAAAAACAAGAGAACAGATGCTATCAAAATAAGGAAACAAAGATATCCCAGGATCTATGAAAAAATAAGGGAAAAATGAGAACGAAACTAAATCCAGTAAACACACAAGTTTAAATCGTTCATAAAAACGTCGAATTTTGGCGAAGAAGCCTCACAGGAAAAAAAGAAGCAAAACAAAAAGTGCTGAAGTCATCCGCGAATCGTCAATATTCTCCCAAAAGAAGGCGGGTCTGAAATAACATTATCGCTCATCGATGCATGCTAACGCGGAAAATGCCAAAGCAGAGCTAAGCTGAGCTAGTTGTTCCTCTTCGTTACGAATACTGATAGAAAATTAAATAATATATATTGAATAGATTAATATTAAACAGAAAATTTGAAGAAGAGGAGTACTTAACAAGGCGTACATGCTAGGGAATCCTATTGGGACAAACAAACTATCTTCCTTTATTTCAACGTATTAGTACTTACTTATTTTGCTACTTCTTCATCACTTCTGCCATTTCGGATTTGGTTACAAAAAGCCACCAACAAACAACTAATTTACTGAAGAGCTATAGAACAAAAAAGAAGAGTTATTACGGTTTTTCACTCATATCCGATCCAAAATAAGAAAAGAGAAGAAACGGAACGCCTTGGAATGAAGTAGTAGGAATGATTTCGAGAGAAAAAGGGAGAAAAACAAGATAAGATTGTCAATAGGGCTCAAAAGTCCTTCCATATGTGATCATATCCTCCATAAAAGCTCAATTGTCGAATATGTTACATAACAGGCATTCTAAAAATAAAACAAAAACTTAGCAACCGCGTACAGGATAAAGTGAGAATAACATCCTAACAACAATTGGAAACTGTGAGTCATCCTTAGATCGACACAGAAAACGAAGAGATCTGAGAAGCGTGCGGATCATTAGTAATAGAGCGCGACAACTCGAGTCATATTCCTATGCATCCCGCCTTCCCATGAATATTTCAAAATGAGCAGCTCACAAGGATTACGGCTGTTTGATGTTGTTGTTTTCTTCTTGTGAAACACGCTCATTTCTCGACGTAAGATTAGCCTCTAAGGAAATACTTGATGACGTCGCTAGGAGAAGAAATCAGAAATCAAGATCACAATAAGAACAGCTACGGCCTATCTGGGAAATTACTGTCACATTCGTCGTTTTTAGGGAGACAATATGTACATCTTACGTCAATCACCGTAAGAAGACTTGGGGTTCGTCCGTCCTTTGTAATTCGGACGTTTCTCATTACATTTTCAAATATCGGGAAAAAAGGAGGTCTTTGGTTGTTAACTGATGAATGAAAGAGTTAGATGACTTTCATCGAACAATGTGCTTGAGCGAACAAGTTCCACTTCAATCCAGAATAGTTTGAGGTTTAATTGCAATTGATTCTAGTTTAATTACATTGCAATTTAATTACAATCTTTTAGTGACATTAAAATGACACACTAATCATACATTAAAATATAACAAAAGTATTGCTATTCATCCTATTTTTAATTGTTTAATTAATGATCAACATTAAATCACATTTCAAAATCACACACAAACATCAGTCGCACAGAAATTACAATTACAAATTCAGTCACAAATTTATAGATATCCTAGGATAAAGAAAGGGAAGAATTTTAAGAACTTTTCTAAGATTTTAGCATCTAGTCTGTGCACCTGATTTCCTTGATTTTTATGTACCACATCCACGTGTATTGATCCTTCTTCGCGCCTTAGTATGCTATAAATAGCTGACTATACATTGCTTCCTTACTTTTATTCGCTCCTCCTTACTGATGAGCCTTGGTAGTGAATTCTTCTTTCTAACCTATTCACTCTGAAGCCTCTATTCCTCATTCTGTTGGAGGGTTGAGGCGAAACGGAGATTCATAAAACCCCTACTCTGCTACTGTTACCTCATCTATTCCGGAATTCTATAATGACGAACTTTCATTATGATTCAATATCTGACCTGTATAATCAGTTGCGGGGCCAGCACATGCATTAGGACAGTGTCTCTAACCATCCAGACAACTGTGATACTAATTTATCGACCTTGCGTGGATGAAAGGCTTAGTTTGCTTAGGACGGCTTGAAGTCATCGATCGCAGCAGGACCTCTTTTCACCCTACTTATACCAGGAATTCGTGGTAACCATTCTAGTAGAAGCATCCTTTTTTGTCCAGCCTTTGATGAATATTAGTTTAACTTTTCAGAATTTAGAGTGTTTGTATTGTCAAGGCGCGTAAGATTTTGTGCGAAGCATTCCTCAAGTGATAGTTTTTAATTGACTTTCTTGATCTGTAGCCAATATTGGTATTGATCTTCCTTTATTAAACAACAGCTAACGTTTCGGCGTTATCGCCTTCGTCAGAGTTTGGAAAAAATCAAAGTCATCAGAGCCATTGATTTATCCTCTCAAGCGCCTCATTACCCGACAGAAAGCATTAAGCGACTAGTCGATTCCTATGTAAGTGGTTTTTTTCAACGTCACAAAATCCATAACAATGTATGAGAAACAATATTCATGGAAGTTATATAGAAGTAGGTAAACTAAAACAGCAACACATGATAGATTATCTACTGCTGAAGTGCTTGTCTCTAATAGATATTAGTTGCTTAGAGACAACGTCACTTGCTCCTAATGGTAAGTGGGGAGCATTTAAATCAACAAACAATTGTTGTCGACTCACATTTTTCAACTTTTTCCCCCTGACTTCTCAGAGTGATTGAACTCTATAGAAGTTAAGCGTTTATTCTAGTTATTGAAACGGAATGAAAAAATCCTCTATGACAAGACGATCTAGTCGATTCCTATGTAGGTGGTTTTTTCCAACATCACAAAATCCATAACAATGTATGAAAAACAACATTCATGGATACTATATAAAAGTCCTGCAACTACAGACGAAACAAAGGGTACAGTAAATTTATATGTGGATCCTTCAAAATAACATAAGCATTTAATAGCTACCGTTTTAAATTAAGGGCAGAATATTTTGCGCTTATTATCGAAGTGAATTTGTGCGCTCCAACTCGAACATCTTCACTGCAGTCTACAGCGGCTGCGTTGATGTGTCCTTTTTGAATTTCTTTTTTCAAGTGGACGACGGTTTCTTTTTGATCTTCTTCTTCCCGGATGGATGTATTCGTTTGGTATCCATCACCGGTACAACTCCACCGTGAATCTTCCAATATTTAAGTGATTCGAATTTCGAATGGGTAGAGTCTCTAGTAAGAATTCCACTCAAACTTGCTTCTATTTTTGGAACTAAATGACTAAATCAGCTGGGTCCGTAAAACCTAGGTCTCTCGGCTCTATGACGTGTGAGCTTAAGTTAAAGGGTAATCAATCCGCTTGGGATGCGCCCTCGCGTTCACTTTAATTCAGAATAGTTTGAGGTTCACGGACGTGTAACTGGCCTATACAATGACTTGCGGTGGATAGCCGATGTGTCAAGTCAGTGTTTTTAGACAACCCAGACAACCGTGGTACCAATTTATCGAATCTTGAGGGATGAAAGGCCTGGTGAGCAGTAGGGCGGATTCGAACCTCCGATCGATCGTGCAGGCAGCTAGACCTGTAACCGACTGCGCTAGACCTGCTCAAGCATAGGTTACTAGGAGAAAAAGCAAGATGGAGGTTCCAGAAATAAGAGCGGGGTCGAGAGCTGAAAACCCTCTCCCAAGTACATTTTTGTCACGCGTCATGTGTTCCTCTAATTTTTTCCTTTATCTTAACCTGAGGAATTGACTTTCGATGAATGTTACGAAACGTCTTGTACGGTCTGATTAGAAATCGGGGTGCTGCATCCCATTGGCATGTTCCGTCTCCTAAGGATAGATTAGGACTTCCGATATAATTCTCAGACACCGTCGTGGAGCTTGAGTGCGCGAATTATAGTAGGTATTAGCGATTGGTTGCCCCCCATGCTGTCGTCGAGGTGTTTGTGATTGTGCAGCAGGTCTGAAAGCCAGTCATGTGCATGCTGCAAAGCTCTGCTTCCAGTCATTTACGGGCAATTAGAGAGTGGGCCACATTACACTGTTCACGTGATTTTGCATCATAAATCAAAACTTTTAGAGTGGAATGTGCTCGTTAAACGCGTCCATATTGTCTGAAAGAAGCAAACGGTAACATGTGCGCCAATTATTGTAGTGGATGTTCGTTAAACCCTGCTTTAAAGAGAACCAACTATCAATATCACTAAGGATACAAATAAATGAAGTAGGATACTGGTACTGGTGTAGTAATTTTCCGTGAGGCGAATATGGTGTTAAGGAGCATAGAAAATTTGAGCAGGTGAGCGGTATCGTTGGAATTGCAAGAATCCCTGAATGATCTCATGTTTTGGAGACAAATTTCCTCTTTTAAATGCAATTTTTCCAGGCATATATCGTAGTCGCATGTTATGTTGGAAGCCTACGGACTGATAGGATAGATATGAGGGGAAATGTTCGAGTAAAATGTAGTTGGGTGGCACTCAATGGGACGCTTATTTCTGGAAGTAAATAACTAAATCAGTCGGGGGCCTAGAACGCAAGCAATAGTCTTAGAGGATCTATGACATTTAAGCTGAAGTGATTAAGATAAAAAAAAGCAAGATAGAACGTCCAGAAATGAATCACACTGAGTGCCCCCAACTACACTTTCCCCCGATGTGCTTGTGTTTGTGCTGATTCTACTGCAAACAGTAGAGTTGAAAAGGAAATCGTACCAAACCATCTGATGCGCTGATATCTGTGCTATACAAATAGCTGTTTAGTTGTAGTCTGCAGCCGTAGCCTTTACAGTCTCATTTTTTTTTTGAATGTTTTTATTTAGAGTTATTCATTCAAGCACTATCGTATGAGTTTGTCGCGAAGAGGCTTTTTGATAATTTATACTTATCTTACTACTTACTTATTAATGACACTTCATTCCTTCCCAGCTCTGCGTCTACTCACAATATCACAATTTATACTTTTAACTAGGTTTTTTTCACTTGAAAAAAAAACGCTTCTCTGCTGCTTTTTTTCGACGTTACGCTTATATAGAAGAATATGTATATCGATGTATCACTCTCCAAAAAAAAAAGATCTTACATGCAAAAATAAATCCAAAGTGGGACATATGCAGTCATGGTGAGCATATAAAGATTTCCAGAAGAAAAGAGTCCCCGTTCTTGGTTCTTATGTCGCCGTCGGTAATCGTGAGTGTGTTCCTGATGGTAAAAAAAGTGAGACATCCTTTGTCAAAAAAAAAAAATCACTGTCCGCCCACAATCGTTATCCACGAGTCGTTGTCAGTGGTTGTGGTAATTAATAAGAGAATTTTAATAGTTTGACATATATCCTTGATAGTGCAGGGACGTATTCGTGTGGGTTTGCAACAAATGTGATGTGTGCTTCGTAAAGCTCACCTTCGTGAGAGAAGACCCATCACTTTTGACACATTGGAATATATTTGACTTAATTCTTTCAGGATTAGCGTTATTCTTCTTGCAATGTATAGTCGCTTACCAACCGGTTACATCACGAAGTCCACAATAATAATTGTCAGTGGAGGAGTGTTAGGGTATGGCGCCTTGGAAGTATTGTGGGGATCGGAAACGTTCTACAGAAAGGCGGTACCTCTTGCCCCGCGCATTTCAAGTTGTGCTGAGATAATTATTAATAAAGTGACGTTGTTGTAGGTGATGCCTGTCATTCACAAGTACGTTGATGGGGAAACGGCGCATAATCTGGCTATTAAAGCAGCCTCGTGGGGTCTCCTTCCTCGATTCGGACCAAATCGGAAAGAATATCCTGAATTGGAATGTGAGGTTCGCTTTCGTTACCAGAGTGAATGTGGCACGTCAGTGTTGTTATGCACTTGCACAGTTAAATGCACAAAACTTTCGATTTTTTGGTCTCGGTGGTGTGTGGGTGACATTTCCAATGCCAGGTGTTCAACCCTAAACGGATCATACATTTTGTTTGATATAAATTTAAATTAAATGTGGATATGTAAAAGAATGTGTGCCTTGAATTTTAAAGATTGTTTTATTTGTGAGAACATCAGAAAACGTTAAAAAGCCACGACAATCTAATGAGCTGCGTTTCAAATCCTTCCAGTGGTTCCCGTTACTGTCTCAAATTGTGGGAGATTTTGCCTTGGTTCTAGAAAAACGCAATCAGTCTCCTTTTTTGCTGCTTTCTTCCTCCTCATTATGGAAAAACAATGAAAATATCTGTGTATGTAAATTTTATGTTGCAATAAACGATGCGCAGTTTTCAATAAATTAGCTGATAATTATAATCATTTTATTTTGTTTTATTTTTTAAAATTATTAGTTATTACTAATTATTATAATAATATTTGATTGGCGATAAAAAGTTATATTTATAGTTCCTTGGGAAGCATCTGAGCAATCCCATCGGGTTAGCAGCTGGGTTCGACAAAAATGGTGAAGCTATTCGTCCTTTGGCGGAACAGTCAGGATTCGGCCTTATCGAAGTAGGATCCATAACTCCCATACCACAGCCAGGAAATCCGAAACCTCGAGTGTTTCGTCTCCTCGAAGATGAGGTGAAGTGCTCTGCTTGTATTAGGTTGAGGAATAAGTTCTTTCCGTTTTTTCTTTATTGAAAAATCCTGATATTTTACAACAATTATAACAAGCAACTAATCACCTATGTATTCTCCGTCATTGTTTACGACCTGCTCCCACCTCTCGACCAACTTGTTAATACCGTTTTGCCAAAAACCGCCGGGCCTGGACTCGAAGAAGTTGTTGAGCCAATTTTCGAGGTCCTCGTTGTTGTCGAAGGTCACACCTCGCATTTGGTTCGACAGCGAGCGGAAAGGTGATAATCTGTTGGCGCAAGGTCCGGAGAGTACGGTGGGTGCTGAAGGACTTCCCAATCGAGCTCTTGGAGGGCGGCTTTGACGATGTTTGCTGTGGAGGCCGTGCGTTGTCGGGTGTGGTACCCAAGCTCCGAGTTTTTCGGCAAATCCCATCGAGTGAAGATGGTTCAAAATTGTCTTTTGGTCGCAGTACATCTTCTCGGCCAATTCCCGACTTGATCGACGGCCGTCTTCCTTCAAAAGCGCTTTGAGACTATCCTCGTCGAAGTCAGAAGGTCGACCAGAGCGGAGAGAGTCGTCCAGGTCGAAATTGCCATTTTGAATTTGGCAAACGAATTTCGAGCAGTCCTCGCAGTTATAGCATCCTCTCCATACACGGCGCAAATATCCCGAGCAGCTTCGGTGGCTTTTGACCTCGGCGAAAGGCGAAGTAAAGGAGGTGTCGAAAATGTTGTTTTTACCGCCTGGAATGTCCATTTCAGAGGCCTGAAATTAAGGCAACATTTAGTTATCGAAAAAATGGTTACAACAGGTTTGTAGAGCAGAAAAACCTCTTTAAAATGGTATATTACGATTGGCCTTACGACAAAAGAATCGCTGTAAACAAACGATCGATTAAAATGGAAAGAACTTATTCCTCAACCTAATAAAATCTTCTGTTTAGTGAAATTCTTGCGTTAAGGTCTTCAGGGAGTTATAAACCGTTACGGTTTCAACAGTGATGGTGCCACAAAAGTTTTAAAACGTGTCAAAGCTGCAAGAGCTCATTGGAGGGATAAATCTGCTGTATTTGGTATTAACCTTGGGAAGAACAAGACAACCGGTGATGCCAAGTTAGTCTTATGTTTACTATTACTGTAGCATGACTTCTTCATTGTAATGAGTAGTTAGTTCCATTAGAGTTGTTTATAAGAACGCGAATATCAAATTGCTTTCAGAGTTGATTACGAGATTGGTATCAATTATTTTGCTCCATATTGCGATTACCTTGTTATCAACGTTTCATCGCCCAACACTCCTGGTCTTCGCTCCATGCAAAAGAAATCTGACCTAGAAAATGTGAGTGTCACTTGTAAGAACTCTACCAGAAGTTGAATTATGTTTCTCGTTTTCTGTTAGTTGCTTTTGCACACAAAATATGTCATTGATGCCAAGAAATTGGATACCCGGCCGAAGGTTTTGCTCAAAATTGCACCCGATCTCATAGATTCTGAAAGGAAGGACATTGCGCAGGTGACTTCCGTCTATTGTATTATATTTGGACTGCGTTTTCATTGTGTTTTACACTGTTTCAGGTAGTTATTGATCCCAAGTACGGAGTTGATGGTTTAATCGTCTCGAACACCACAATATCACGTCCAGAAGGTTTGGCAAGTGAACACAAAACAGAGGCAGGGGGATTAAGTGGTGCTCCATTGCGGCAGTTGAGCACAGAATGTGTGAGGGAAATGTATAGGTAATGTTAGATGCTTGAACCGTTTTAATTCCGTTCAAAAGTGCATGTATTTGCAGGTTCACTAAGGGACAAATACCAATAATCGGATGCGGTGGAATTGCCAGTGGAGAAGATGCTTATGAGAAAATACGTGCGGGTGCATCAGTGGTTCAGCTGTATTCTGCTTTTGTCTTTCAAGGATTTCCTGTCATCGGAAAGGTAGTTTCTCAGACCAGTTCTTTCAGAAAAGCGAACCGTTCACGATGCACAAAGTTTTGAGGTGGATTCTTCCAGAGTTTTGTTAAATTCGTTAATATTGCACTATTTAAAAACCAGATTAGGGTTGCCGTAAAGTCTTTATTTTAAGAAATCCACATTTTCTTCATTATTTTGTTAGTTAGAAAGCAGAGGAAATATATCTGGGAAGCATTCGAGATGCTGAAATGAAGAACACTCTCATCTCAACTCTCGTTTCTCATATTCATTGGATAGCTACAGCCACTGTTTAGCATGTATTTCTAGCCGGTATAGTAAGCTTAAATCCTTCGTTATTCTGTTTCAAACGGATTGGAAAAGTTTTTTTTTGGTTGAGGCTGCGGGTTGGTGCCAGAGTAGCGCTGCTGTATGTACTCATGAGCTCTCGACCTCTGTAATATTCTCCCAACAGGACTTTTCAAAAAAGTAATGGAATACTTCTCAATGCCATCTTTTAGGTTAAAAGAGAGCTAGCCGAACTATTGAGAAGGGACGGCTTTGCAAACGTCACAGAGGCGATTGGTGCAGATCACCGGGTACACGCATAATAATAATGAATAATTTTGTCTCATATATTATAGCATGCCATTGTATTAGGATTTGAATAAATTTTATCTTCATAATCATTCCTTCGTTTGCTCCACACTAGTTCTTTGCTACAATGATATATTTTCGACGTCGGCGGTTCTGCATATTCTGATCATTCTTTTAGGTGGCGGAGGGGATTTATAGCACAAAAATATATAACGTGATTTTTTTTCTCAATGAGAGCTTAGAGTCCTCACTGGTTGCATAGAAATGTATCAGTGAATGCCATGAAGGTTTTGAAGCAGTGACTGTGACTGATTCTAGATTCATATTAGAATTCATTTGGTCACGTACTTACTTGGTACTTATTTTTTGGATGCGCTCCGTGCGTACTCATATTCATCCACAGCTACACATTGTTGATAGACGGGCCATGTTGAAGATTTTATCAAACTCAGTTGTGGGTGATATGAAAGTTTAGTCGAGATACCATCTAGTAATCTATTTAGTCAGAAGTGCACGTGAAGGTAAACCTCCTGTAACTCAAATGTGTATGTAGTTTTGTTCTTCCACACATATTCTTCATTTTACTAGCGGATAAAACTACTTTTGGCAGCTGTGTTGCTGTTGTATTTATTGAGAAAATTACGTTTTAAAAAACGGAAAGTTCAGAAGGATTATTACCTTTCTTTGGGAGGATTACAGGATGATTGTTACCTCTCCTTGCATTTACTCACTGAACCTTGTTTCTCTTCTCATTTTCTAGTTATTCGTCCGTTATTACTTCGTTGCTTCTGAAAGTGTTCTCTGCCCGCATCATTTGAACTGTTACAAGATTTGGGACGTTTCTAGATTAAGTGTATTCTATGTGATGATTACCGTTCCACATTGGAGAATTGCTCGGCAAGAGATTGGTGAGCAATTCTTATTCTTCACCACGTTGTTTATGTCTCTTTTGTAAAGACTTTTAAATTCAAGTTTCGAAGCGGTTCGCGTTTTTGGGATCCTATCCTCCGTGTCCATGGTATCGTCCATTAAAAACTGAGGTTGGTCCATTCCTAAAGGGAGGATTGAATGTTTAAGATATTTTTTGCAGGATTGTTTCTGTCTCAAGTAATATTCATTGTCTGTATTTAGTTTACTGCTTTGATAAACGTGACTCCAGAAGAGCAGGAGCATTTTATGAATGATGAAATGCGAATGTTTTTAGCAGTGAGTCTTCATCTCTTCTGTTTCGATTATCACCTATCAATAATGCGAAAAGTTGCCGAAGAAGTTTCAATGAATGAATGAATGAGTTTATAGGGATACGAAACAGAAAACGTTCGCTTTGGTTATAGCACTGATTCTGATGCTCCGGTTTCGCTCAAAGTTAATCCTTCGCTTGACCCTTTTATGAGGTTCGTTAATGTTGATTTTTTGGGGGAAGTTTATCGTTTATTTCCACTTTTTCCCGAAGGAATTTTTATGTCTGAGTTGCGCTTATTTTTTTTATCAATTGTTTCTGCAGCGGTTTTCAAATGCTAGAACTCACACACATAATATCGCACAGAATTTCTTCCTGTATGTCAAACAAAAAAAGTCCTTATTTTTAATCGGAAACAGCTTTTTGGTGACTTAGGAAGACATAATTTTCACGAGGTGCGAAAACGTAAGATTTCACCGTCTGTCCCACTCTAATACTCATGCGCTATCGATTTTCTAGAGTAAGCTATTCTTTTTCAGGTCTGCTGTTGAAAGGTTTAAGAACGTGCTCATCGACATCTGGCATATACGAACGTACGGCTATGGTAGTCTTTTCCACTCTTTTTCACTTTTTTGTTCTTCCTTGATTTGTTTTTCATATTTCTTTTTCGCTTTTGTCACAAATGTTACTCCAAACAAGTGAGAGATGGAAGCATCAAAAATGTCTGATAGTTTCAATTTGGTTTTTCTTAAGAAGAAAAATGAATTCACATCGACCACCTTGAAACTCACAGATAATTCCAATTTCTTATGTTTTATTCTCCCTTCCTGATCTTCAGATCTGAAACACGATCGCTCTTTTTCACTGACCGCACGTGCAGTTGCTTACGAAGTCGTCAAACGCCTGAACGAACTTCTACTACCTCTAATTGAAACTGACGAGTATGACGTAAGTCTTGCGCTTGACCGCAAATTAAGCAGCAATGTCCAATTCTCCATTAATCAAATATCCTGTATCACCTTTCTTTATCTTTACAATTTTATCTTCTTAATTCTAAGCTTTTACTAAAATTGTCGTTTAATTTCGTACTGCAGATTAAATACAACGTCACAGTACTCTCTTTCTTTCAACCGTTTTCTTACAGTGATTCCATTTTAAAGCCGAACTTGTTGCAGCTCGCTGACTATGGCTTAAATACCCTCAGTCGAAGTGTTTCTGCTGTGAAATCTTCTATTAAAGTATATGCAGATATTATAAAAGCTATAAAAAAGGTTAGTTGAGGTTCTTATCGGTTCTTCTTTTTAACAGTTCTTGTTATATCGCCTTTGCAGGAAATGCTTATCGGCGGACAAGTTCTGACTATGTTATATCGTGCGCGCGAAGAAGCTATTATAGTGAAAGATATCAAAGATCTTTCTGAAATTTTTGAGGTTTCCATACTTTTTGCTTCGTTATAGCTCAATTAAGTTAAAATTGAAATCGTTTTTCTTGTTCCTTTTCTAAAAATTAATATTGTTTACCCTAAAGTGTTGATTACATTTAAGCTTGTGCTCTGAATAGCCTTCCTTCCTCCCTACTCCAGAACTATGTGCTTGCTACTCCTCATTTGAAAGAGATACTCTTCAGTTTTCTCTATGTGATTGTTTGAAACGAAATTGAAATATGGGACTTTTCATTCTGAACTTCTCTTGCATTTGCTTTTGATTTACTTTTTCTATTGTATTAATGTTTTAGGTTGCTTGGAAAATGTTTTCGTGTCGAGTAGGAACGTGGGTAGAGCAAGGCTTAGTGGATGACTGTGAATTTGAGGTTTTTTTTTTTACTAAACTTCTTGAGACACTTTCCATTTTAACAGGTGGTTAACATCGAAGCTTAGGTTTCGTTTCCAGTTCATTATCTGGCCCACGTCGGCTCTTTCATCATCGGCGATATCGAAGATCATGTCATCGTCGAAGCTGAAGTGGGTCTCTAATCACAATGATCTACTGATGGTCAATGCAATCAATATCGTCAGATTATCACCGTCTTTGTTTCAGACTTGATTCGAAAGACTATATTCTGATAGAAGATTTGTGTCCTTCGTTTATGCAGCGGCTCCTTCCATCTATTGCAAAATGTGGCAACTATATTTATATGATGGAGAAGACACGAACAAGAGGTAAACAGAATCATGAACATTCCATCATGTTTTTCCTCGTGTATTTCTTTCATTCTGAATCATCGTTTTCTTCTTAACGCGTCGACGACAAAAAGTTTGAACTATTTTGATAGAACACTTCGAATTTGTCCGAAGTGATGTGCTTCACCTTTTCGGTGTTGCTTCACCTGCTAAAATTTCTAGAGCGCGACAAATAGTTAAATAGTTTCTAGTGATTTTCTGTTTCTTTTTCAAGTAATATTATTATTAGTAATTCGATAATGAATATTAGAAGGACAAATTGTGGGTTTGCCTCCTTTGAGGTTTTTTATCTGGTTTTATACCTGAGAAAGTGGTCTTTTTACCACACATTTTTGCCTTGCTTTAACATCATCTATTTCTTTTTTTGTTTTGTTTAATATTAGCGTACCCAACTCTTTTTACTCCTTTTAACTGGTGTTCTATCAGCGTACGTAGATGTAGATATGATTTTCCGTCGTAGACTCCGTTTAAACTACTTATAATATCCTTTCTCTAGTGATATTTTGAGGGTTTCAGATCCCTTATCCGTGGATTGGGCGAAGCTCGATATCATTGGCTTGCAAAGAAAGGTACCTTTTTTCTTTTTCTTTTTGTTGAAAAAGTCTTTAATCATTTTAACAGGTGAAAGAGATAGAAAAAGTGAAGTCAGCATTGGTACTGAAGCAGTTGCGCACTTCAATTTCCTTCGACAATGCAATACGGTAACTACGTACTACGTGTTCGCTCATAGTCCGGTTATTTAGTAATGGATTAGAGATACACAACATTTGTGTAATTTAAAAATTACAGGGACACCATGACATTACTACTTAAAGGTAGAGATCTTGATGTTCTGATAAGAGCAAAAGAACCAATCATTTATAGACCTGTTGAGGAAGTTTCCAAGTACGTTATTTCCTACTTTTTAGTATCTTCTAAAGCATTTTGTTCATAGACAAGGCTCGCTTTGAGGTTATACCTCATATGATGTTAAGGATGTTTTAGATGGTTTTTTTTTTCTTTTTTTTTAACAATGTCGATGAAAAGCTATAAAATTGCAGTAGGTAGAAAAGAGTGCGTTATATGTAAGTAAGCGTGAGACGGAATTGGTGGTAGTGGGATCTATAAGAAAGAGGTCATAAGTGTGAGAATTTTATAGCCTTTTTATAGCGTTGTGATTCAATTTTCTCCCGTACCACATGGGTTAAGATACTCAACCACATAATTCTTTTGTATTGGGCTGGCCAATTATTATATTTTTTATGCACTTGTACTCTTTACAGTTTCGTAGCTCCTTATTTACACATTGATGATCATGCGCTAATGTAATCACAATGAGTGTCTGTCACAGCGTTCTAATTTTCTGGGAGAATAATTAAGATTAGAATAGAATCCCGAAGAAGTAATAGTCTGATGGGGATAGGTCTAGATAGTAAGGTGGATAGAGGACCGTTTTCCAACCCAGACCCTCAAGTTGGTGGCGAGTGGCTTAGGTGTCGTGCAGCCGCGCGTTGTTGTGGCGGAGATGAACAGAGACACGGCTGCTTTTCTTGGATTGCGCTGGCCAACTCGTGCAACTGCCGATTTTAGCCCCTGCCGACTTCAGCGCCGACTGTCTGATTGTCGGGCTGCAGCTCCCACAGCTTTCCCCGCGGGTTCCAGAAGCAGCAGAGGAGAACCTTCTGTTGATGTTGATTACGCTGTGGGTAGCGTAGCGGCTGTACGCCTCGGGGAGCCTGTAGACACGCCAACTATCATAGTCATAGAGAACCCAGCTCTCTTCTCCCGTGACGATAACCTGCAGAATTTCCGGCTGGTGCGAGCGAAGCAGGAGTGACTGACAAATGCTCACCCAGCATGAACGGTTGGTCTCGGTTAGCGTTGTGGAGACCCATCTTTACAGAACTTTCCGGTGGACTAGAGCGTCAGGTAAACATCGGTCTAATTTTTATGCTTAGCATCGACGAGTTGTGCAACCACGGCACTCCGCGTCGTGGCGCGCGGAAATCGCTCCCAGAGACTGCACAAATCGATGTTCACCTGACGCGGATGTCAAGCGTTGGCACTAGAGAATACGGTCGCTTGACGTGCTGTGTAGCGTTGCTTCTACTCGTAGAAGAAGATAACTCGGAGACAATGTTGACCCATTTGCATTATTACGGCTGCACAACAGATAAGCGGGGGTCTTATATTCCCATAGCTACGAAGTTTCTAGAACTGATTAGCTTCTACTTGAACATCACAGAAAACAGCAACACTAGCACTCAAAAATGTAAAAAGAAGGTACCCAACATTATACCGACATCTCTCTCATCGCTTTAGTTCCCGCCTCGAGTGGAAAGACTGACTTTATTGCGCTAATCTGTTCTTTCCGTGCGTGTTCTCAAAGGGAACGTGTTCACAAATGCCAAAAATAGAAAAATTACTTCAGTAAGAAGACCTTACAAAAAACCACTTCTTCATAGTAACTCACTTTACTGTGGAGCATCTCTTTACCTGCTACTTTCTGTGCGAGGCGACTTCTTGCCACTCACTCTGATAAGTGTTATACATAATCATTAAATGACCAAACATGAGCCTTCAAATATTCCTGTCAATAATCCGCTCTTGAATTAAAAACTCATCGATTACTTATCGAATTGCGTCGAAAATATCCTCTAACTTTCGCTTTTTTTAGACAACAATTGCGACGACTTTCTGATTTATTTATAAAGGGTCTTGCGGTGAAATTCCCGTTTGTCTCAAACTTCAAGTGAGTTTCATTAGTCACTGGTTTTTTCTCCCTATTTCAGAAACATTATCGTCCTCTCAAGTGTGAAGCTTGGTGAAGAAGAACGGACGCCTCTATGTTTTTTTTTTAATTTTTTGGCATTTTTTAGGCTGTCATCCTCTTCTACCAATGTCTTTGAAGAATTGCGTACTTCTGGTCTTATAGTCGACGCTCCCAAAGAGCCACTCCCGACGAAAGAACAGGTTTGCCATCAATTTTCTATTCTGCTGTCTGGTAAAAGTAAGTGATGTAATAATTTTGCAGCCTATAATTCTCGATTTGTTGACACTTACCTATACTCCTCCATCGAAGATGGAAAAGTTGATTCCTCCATACGTAGTGAGCCTGTACACCCTCGTGTTTCGAGTGTACCTACAATTACATGCGGCTATCAACTGCTTATCTGACGCGTAAGTTCGTTTTTAAATAGTCTACATTGAGAAAATACCTTTATTAGTGATGGAATACATACGAGGGCAACGTTTCTTTCTTTTCAGAATGTTCGAGCTGGGTTTAACCAGAGATCCTGCAAATTATCGCCGTTGTGCAATTCTTACATCTTTGCATCGCAACGTTCTTGATCTAACTGTGAGCATTGCTGATGCGGTTACCCGTGCTATTATGGATTTTGAGATTCAGATGGCTAAGGTTTTTCTCTTTCCTCTTGTTTTTATTGCTTCCGCTGCAGTTCATTCTTTTCAAATGTTGTACAAATGCATTTTTCAGGCTGATAGTGTTGATGCTGTACTACAACTTCAGAGGGTTGTCCTGGATCAGATATTCAAGGTAGCCACACTTTTAATGTTTTATTTCAAATTTTACTAATGTGACTCTATTTCAAGGTTAATGAAACGCAAACAAGGTCATAGCAAGATATAAACGAGATCGCCACCTAAAGATAAACACTCCCACTGTTCTGCGATAAATAGTCACCCACTTCACATACACTCGCTTATCAGCTTAAAGGCATCACCCCATGAATCTTGCGTGGCATGGATTTTCGTTGGAGTATTCTTATGAAGTAGAACAAAACGTAAATTCCGGTGACTTGCGCTTTGCTTCGTTAGAATTCTGGAGAGATAACATGTAGATTCAAGGAGACACATCATAAGTGCTAGAGAATCTACGAAAAGGGACGACCTCCTTACAGTTATCTGCAAAAAGAAGTTTTTTTGAAGTTTGTTGGACTTGCTACCTGTGGACTTTCACGGCAGTTTTCTTGTAGCTTTTAGCAAAAAAAAACATAGCTGTAGTATTCTGGAAACATATTTTATAAATACCTTTTTTCAAAGAAAAATGTTGTGAAAAGAAATGAGTTAGGTGCTTCATTTTGTACATTTCCCAGCATTTTCCAGGAAAGCCGAATGGATCAGTGGAAAAGGGTGGCCTATCTGCAACGTTTGGTGGACCTCATTTCTACAGCAGGGTTGAACGGGCTTTTAGTAAGTCACTACCAATAATGAGCGCGCTTTGCCTTTCTCTTTTACATCTCACATCTATTCAGCACTCATTTTCCCTCAATGAAGAATACTATGCGATACTGGAGGAAGTAGAATCGATGCTGCTCACTGAATAGGCTATCATTATCTCAGCAACACTCGCATTTTCATGTTGAATGTTTATCTTTGTTATTATTTCGCATGTTTCTTGATCATAGCGGGTATACTACGGTTTATTTTATTTAACCTCTGAATAAATAATAATAAATCGGAGACTTCTGCAAATTTTTGCAATATGTTATTTGACAGGGCGTCACGCTATATTTCCAGGGTTCCATATTGTGCTAGGTGTTCGCTTAATTCCTTACTATACTTCTATGCCTTTCTTTCTATACTAACACTTCGTTATAACTTCTTTCCAAACTAGGCTAGTTTCTTGCCAAAGAAAAAACTCTGTCGTTCCTTGTGCGCCGTACTAGGTATGAGTTAAAAGAGAGAGGGCCAGAGCGTTACACAGGACAGGAGAGATAATGCAAACATATGAGAAAATAACGTATTTATCTACCATGCATTTACCACATATATAAGTTTTAACTTCTCTATGAGAAAGTGATGTTCTATCTCTTAGGCGGCGTATCACAAAATTGATCTAGTACGGAAACCTCAGGGAAAACGTAGAGTTTGGGTTGTAGATTACAGCCCCTCTCATCATCCCCTAGTCATCGTAAAGAAACGGCGTCGGTCCTCTCAGCAGCATATTCGTTGGTTTCACTTGAATAGACTAGTGAGCAGACTTCATTGATCTTTGACCGCTCGCACGTGAACACGGCGCGTACACAAAGGTGGCGTGATTCCGTAGGAGAGAGCGTCGTCTTCAACGCCGTTTTTTTTTACGGCGATTACCGCGCTCGTTTCCGTGATCTAGAGCCCTACTCTACCTTTTCCCTGAGATTTCTGTGCCTCGCAAACTTCATGATACACTTCCTTTAAGTTTGAGACAAACCATAAAGAAAAGTTATGGGGGACTATAGTCCTTTTTTCGCCGTTCGACCAAAACAGATTTGCATACCGTTGTTAATGATTTGGAACCAAAAGTGAATAGCTAGTTAATAATATCTTTTCAAATAAATGTTGCTCGCCTTTGTTTTTGCGTTGAGTGGCGCAATTATGCTCTTTCATCAACTTAATGATGTCATAACTTATACGTTGAGATCTTCTCATATAAGAAGAAGCAATATCTGTTTTGATCGATATCAACAGAGGATAAAGTCAGGAAGTGACAAGAAGCTAGTCAAAAGCATAGGATTTTGCTACGGCAATAACTGTGAAGTATCCTAATCATGCATAATCGGACAAAAAAAAATAGAGAAGAAAGCAGAGCTATATAAAAGAAAACAACAGGAAAATAATAGCTGTGAAGAGGTTGTCGCTCCATCGATTGTTAGCCCGCTGACAGGTGGGTGCAGAGACGAAGTACCAGTGCTTTGCGCTGAGAATAGAGCGAGTCAGGGTGAAAAATATGTGTCACCGGCGACTGCGTATAACAGGAATTAAGTTCGCAGGGAACTGTTTTGTGTTTGGAGATCGGTTGATTCCTTTCCAGGTGCGAAAGTCCTCATTTAGTCATCATTCTTTACCTGTACTAGTTACGAGTTAATGACAGTGAATTGGAGTCTGTAAGAGATATCCATAAAATAATGGCTGGGTCTACCTTCCTCAAAAGTCCTTAAGAACATCCCTAGAAATTTCTGAGTAGTAGGTTCAAACAGTCTTTAGTCACTGTCATAATATGTAAGCAGGCATTTATGGCTTATTAGGTCCACGAGGTGTTTTGTGCCAAAGAGCTCGGTTAAATAGATGGGGAGAACAGCAAGGGTTCTCTGCAATAGTTTCCATAGGGATAAGAATTCGAATCAATTGCGATGTGTGGCTTTACAGGCGAGATTGATGAACGACAACATTTTTTTCTCGGCCGTTTCTCTTATGTTTATGATCCATTTTCCTGGATCTTTAATATTACACTCCCTAGATCTCATCACCTTCATATTCTTCACCGAGATATTATTCATAACATTGTACTGAATATTTCATTTCGTCCTAGTTCTTCTGGATACACTGTAATTTGTTGCCAGACGTCTGCACTTAACTTCCACCTTATGAATAATGGATATTCGAAACTACATATATATTCCCGCATGTCTCTATAGCATGACCGGTTCCATGTTCCTGCCTGTAGTACAATCCATGGTTTATCAAAAGGTTCGTTTGTGTGTGGTTGTCTTGGGTAAAGTGTCGTTTAGGGAGCGGGCACTCAGTGGCGCCCTTACTTCCCGAGGCTCTGACGCACTTTTTTCTCTCAGTAACTTAAGTTTACATGTCATAGATCCTCTAAAAGTAATGCTTAGGCCTTAGGACCCCGATTGATTCCATTATTTACTTCGAGAAATAAGGGCGCCACTGAGTGCACCTCCCCCCCAATGACACTTTACCCGTTGTATTTCGTTTTCATTTCCTTTAATACAAAATCTTTGAGGTATGCATGCTACTTTCGAATGAAACTGGGATCTATGACTGTGTTAATGCAGTTTCTGCAGCGTCAAAAAATCAACGGATCCAAACAGAAGCAAACAGGATTGTTCTTACTGCGTAAGTGATCTATTTTGAGAAAAAAGCAAACAGTCTAGCACTGATGTCAAACTTTAAAGTCGAGATTGTTTATTCATCGGATCTTAGCTATAGTCAAAACAAAACATCATGAAGCACGATGTATGTAGTTGCACGAGCGGTCGTGCTGGAGCAACGCCGCTTGTGACCGCTAGCAGACGGCCTGCGAGCGGTTCGCTTCGCAATTTGCCAAGTTTTGCCAAGCGACGTCAACGGGATTAATATTGTTAGCAATCTTTTGGTTTTTACATTCCATTTGTTTTTCTTTCCGACTTTTTTTTTCGCGTTTTACGTTCCTTTTTTTCGCATTTTTGTTGTTTTTGTTGTATTTGGTTCTTTTAAATAGATCTGTATTGTATCCGTATTGTTCTTAAGTTACTGCATTGTGTTTTTTCACGTATTTATAGTCGGATCAAAACGACATGAATCACGAGTGTAGTTGCGGTGCAGTTGCGCGTGCGTTTGAAACGGCGCGGCAGAGGCGGCAGTTGGAATCGACGTGGGACCGTCGCAAACTGCAGCGATGGGTGGTGCCAGCAAGGATTTCACTGCGCCCTTAAAGGCATCACCCCACGAATCTGAGGTGTTGCAGATTTCAGGTGGAGTATTCGTATACGGGATGGGAGACTACGGAGAGGGGGGTGATTCCGTCCATTTCTTCCTAATTGCCGTAAAAAAACGACCCAGAAGATACGGCTTCAGGCGTTTTGGCGCACTATTTTCTACAAGGGGTTCGGTTGGAGCGCGCCAGCCTTGTGCGTCGCCGCATCTTATTTCCATCTTCCGGGCCGCTTTTACGGCAATTAGGAAAAAATGGACGGAATCACCCTCCTCTCTGTAGTCTCCCATCCCGTATACGAATACTCCACCTGAAATCTGCACTACCTCAGATTCGTGGGGTGATGCCTTTAACCACTACGCTCCACCGCCTAGAGAGAAGCCGCTTACGCAATTGCGTACGTGTCTCATGTCGTTTTCCCGCGACTATATTTTCATGTTAGAGTTCTTTTTTTTTTTGTTTGTAAGGGAAGGAGCATAAACGAAGAAACAAAACAAAAAGAACATTATCATAGAAATAAATACAATTCTGAACCAATTTTCGAAAGCAAAACATGAACAAAAGCAATGAAATAAATTAAGTACGATACAGAAACAATATATTTAGATTGCGATAGTAAAAGCAAATACAGCGAACAAACCAAAAATGCAAAAAAAAAAGAAAAATAAACTATGAAAAAATCAAAAAGAGAAGCAAAAAGAATGAAAACAATTAAACAAAAACAATATCGATACGGGTAATGTTATTTGGCAATGTTTGGCAAATTGCCAAGCACATCGCTCGCAGGCCGTCTGCGAGCACTCGAAAACCACGTTGCCGACGCGACCGCTTGTGCAACTACACCGTGCTTCATGTTATTTGGAGCCGACTATACACTAGATGTATCATTCGTCAGAGCCTGTGGTCTTTTTTTTATCACAAAAAATTGTGATTTGTTCTAGAGCCAAACTGTGGAACAAAAATAACTCAATCTTTCTGTAGTTTTCATTCGCACAACCGGGCCTATTAAGTAGAAACCAGCTTGTTTTTAACGAAATGAGATTGATATGAAGTGATTTTCTTCTTAAAGATTTTCTTCTTTCTTCTAAAAAAAGGTAGAAATCTGGTCTCTTTGGAAACTTCCAAGCAGCTTCTGTACTCTTTTAATTTTTTTTGGCTAATTGTTTGTTACAGCTAATTTTCTCTTCTTCTATCTGCACTAAATTATTGTTTACGTCTGCAGTTCCATCTGCATATGTACGACTGGTGTCCTGACTTCGCGTTTTATTGGCAGCATAAGCGACAAAAAGTCTCGAAAAATATCTATGTTGATACCGTATGTTGGTCTTCTTATTGCGGACGTGTCACTATTATTACAAGCGCTATTCTTTAACGTGGGTTCATCACCCGTTTTCCATCATGAAATGCATGGAGAAGGATCTTGTCGTTTTCAGTCCTCGCCATACCTTTTTCCTTTGTCAGAACTCATTTTTGGATGCTTTGGAGGATATATGGGGATTATATCAACTTCTTTTGCTTATCTCACTTCTATACCAGGCGTCACAATGAAAGAACGAAGCAAATCGATTGCTCGACTTGAAGGAGCCCTAGGTGTTGGAGGTTAGTGTAAGATATGTCGAATACATTCAACCAAAAGAAAGCGATGCAGATTCTATTATATTAGCGCAGAGCTAAGGTATGAGCGAGTGTGTGCCAACCACGAAAAAGAGGGCTGCATCCGAGGAGTCGCGTGCAGCCGGCTGAAAACATTCGACATAATTTATGTTCGTTTTGTTGAGATCGATGTTAATGGTTAGTTACAGTTGCAAGTAAAGTCACATGCACCGTTAGCTTTGCATCCGGCCTTTTTTGTGTACTTGAGGGTTCAACGACGAGGAGGAATAATAGAGTCGGACTAATGAGCGTTCTTAAAGGCATCACCCCACGAATCTGGCGTGGTATGGATTTTCGTTGGATATACCTATATTGGGTCGTAGATTATGAATACAGGAGCGGTTCCGGACGGATGTAAACGGACGGCTTCGGAATGCGGTTCCTTACGACGTCCTCCATTGCAACGCGCCACCCTTGCGCCCCGCCCCACCTGGGATTTGTCGAATGAAATGAATTGCCCATCGGTGCGTTCGAATGGATTTTCGACGAACCGCATGCGGGGCTGGGGCGCAAAGGTGACGTCGTAGAAACAGCGTTCCGAAGCCGTCTGTTTACAAGGATACAGAAAGAAATAAGCGGAACCACCCCTATATTCATAATCTACGACCCGGTATGTGTATAATCCAACGAAAATCCATACCACGCCAGATTCGTTTAGTAATGCCTTTCAACTTTAGACAATGGTAGGGTTGAAAGAGCGCAAGCCTAACGTCAGACCGTTTGCGTTTAAGTTGCAAGAGAAACGAAATCATCAATCTCCAGAAGTCGGTCGGGAGAGTTCCGCACCCGTTGTGCATACAGTATTTCGCGCTTGTCGGCTTGCGAAAAAACGATATGCGTTTGACCCACGCTAAGTCATGCTTATTGCGCTGGTGCAATTTCATTCGCCTTGTAGTTCCACTCTCAAAACTTATTTGAAGGTTAGGAAAATGAATTCAGTCGAACCCTAATGCTTGTACCAACAACAGCTGCTCGTTGTTGTTGCACTGATGCAAAAAAAAAACCAAGACAGCTCTCCGCAATGCATTCCGTCCTGGATGTATAAATAATTGTGGATCACACTCCTGTAACTTAATTTTGTCCATTTACATCATTTTCGCTCATGCTTTATGAATAGAAAACATTCCGCTTCAAGCCTAGACGAAATATTCTTTAAAAAATCAGCCTGTTTGTCTCTTGGTTTCTTTTTCTTTGCAGAACTCGGAAAAAGCACGTGTAAATGGTAGGCGCACAGTAATTAACTAAATATTTCGTTGTTTACAGCTTGTATAAAGCTGTGTGCAAGTAATTTTTCCAGTCGCAACTCACAGTACCATCGATTACACTTGTAAACCATTTCGAGAAATATTTTCTTTGGAATAATTTTCACATTCGTACAACTGTTTAATGCTCAACTTCAGGAATCTTGGGATTTTTGATTTCTTCTCAACTGCGGACGATTACTTATGTCAATACTTATTTGTTCTTCATTTTTGTTCATGTATTTTGTTTTTGCTATATTGCACAAATGAAGAATCATGACGTTAGAACAAATCGGAAATCATCAGCCGACTTCAAGGTGGAATGTTTTCTTTTCTCTTTCTTTTTTTCCTTCCTTTTCTTAACATTCCCTCAATAGAATCATTATATTCAGCTGTTTCCTTCACTGCTTCTTTCTCGTGTAAAACTTTGCGAATTTCGTTTGCTGTTGTGCTATATCGCCTTTGGAGCGTCATATTTCGCTCTGATTGGTAAGTTGCTTTCTTTTGTCGACTTCTTCTTTTTTTGTTACGTAATAATGCAAGAATAGCATATTATGTGGTTTTTGTACCACAACAAAGAAAATTTGGTGGTGGAAACTAGGAGCTGGAGGAAAAGTGTAGGTCGAGTAAAGTAAGGTAGATTGCAAAAGGTGAAAGTCCTCCAAAGGTACTCCGCAACGGTTAACGTACCCTTGGACCACATTCCACGAATGAAAATGAATGGTATCCTTTCTTTTCAGGATCTTCACATATTCTGTTCTTTTACCTAAAGCAGCGATTTTACTGGGATGCAGAGTTCTACGGGTATTTGCGTGCACTTACGCAATTTTCTTCCACAGTAATGGTAATAACATTTTCATAATTAATACGTAGAGAGTAGATTCGAAACAAAATTGGAGATCGCCTGAAAAGAGTACAGAAAACATAACACTGTCATACGATACACTACAGGCACTTTTTGTATATCCGTTGTGCAAATCTTATGCTGTTCGTGACGGGACGTTGGTGCTTGTTGGTTTGGCTGCACGCAGCCTTGGGAGAGCATGGTTGGCAGTGGCGTGGAATGGAGCAAGCGTTTTTGGAGGCACGTTCACATCAGCACATCTTATTTCCATTTGAGCTTTATTTGATAGCGGTGAAACTTCACGATCAATATTTCAGTCATTCCATTCGAAATGTTTGCTCGATTTCCGGCAACTGGCCTTCGTTCGCTCATTTCGAACAATGTGCCTCCGGAAGAACGAGGTGGGTGGATAGTATCATCGCTCAAGATAGGTTTTCAATTCGCTAGGAAGGGTTTGTAGAGGATCCTCATTTTCTTTTATTCGAATTAAATCCGAACATATTGGTGTTTTTGTTTCTTCTCGAATTGAGGAGATTTCCAATATTCTGAGGATTTCTGTTTGGACGACATACCTAACTAATTACTAAAACGCGAATTCTTTGAACAATAGTTGTAGGCCATGGTATAATTCGAACCATCGTTCATAAAAATGCTCAGCTTACCGTCACATGCTGAACTTCTTACATGAGCAGTGGCATTATTAGGTTGTTTGGAAAGCTTTGCGCCAAGAAAAAAAGTTTTTTTTTTTTTAAATAGCTTTGTTCAGAACATTTGAGATTCAACAGTGTATTCAATCATCTATACACATCGCATGATATTCGTAAGCTTCGCAAATCTGTTGGGCAAATCATTGATGCCCTTTGTCCTCAAGGAGGTTGCGACGCAAAGAAGTTGCTGACCGCTGTTTTGAAGTCGTCGTATTTGTTGAACTTCATCCCATGCAGCTGATGCTTCAGCTGTTGAAGAAATGGTAGTCTGTCAGGGTCCAGGGAGTATGGCGTGTAGAAAACCTGGTGCCAGCTGAGTTTCACAACTTTTCTGCAAGTGTCCGAAAGGACATACATACATTGCTATACAGCAAAGCAGAAGTTGAGCTTTTCGGTCGCTTTCTTTTCGAATTGGACCCGTCAATTTCTGAAGCTGATCGACATATACGGCTGCTATGATAGTCCTGCCTGAAGGGAGTAAATCTTTATCGTTATTCGTCATTTTTGGGGGAAGACGGTCGTCCACATCGTTCGTTGTCTTCGAAGCATGTCCCTCCTCATGCGAAGCGACTAAACTGACAGTTGACAGTCCAATATTGCCCACGCTTAGGGTGTTGTTGATTTTTGCGCGGGCTGTGGTCGCATTGGGTGGGAAAGTAAACCCAGGAAACCCAGTTTATTTTTGCGATATGTTGTTTCCATCTGTCGGAAAAGTTACTACACATGTGAAATTAGAAGATATCCTATGCAGAAAATGCAACAAATAATATAAAAGAACTAGGGAACAATATTCCGATATCGGGATTGTGAGCACAGATACTGGGTGAAAGCGCTGAAAACGTTTCTAAAATGTATACTACATCTGCAAGGGATGTGTGTCACACAGGAGTGGCGTTGTAAAAGTTCGAGTGCTTCGCTGCATAAGTGTTTATTGAACATGATGCGGTCTCAATGAGGATCAGAGGAAGATCTGCGGAACGTCAATTGATAACTGGCAAATAATAACAACGGAGCAACTGATAAGTTGCATGGAATACAGGAACGTGAATGGATTTTTGCATTTGCGAACTTGATGGAGATCTTTAAGCAAATTTACTCCGACCGTTTGTAGAGTGCGAAAAAATCTCATAAATTCTCGTCATCTGCAGGTTTTCCTTATTTTCTCCGGAATAATATCATGAATCATGATCATTTTTTTCCTTTCAAATTAATGTTCTTCCCTACTTTATAGGATCTGCTTTTGCAATAGTCGCAATTCTTGAAGGAGGATGCAAATTGGTTGCGGCTGTCTTCTTCCATCTTTTGTTCCCCTGGTCGATTTCATTCATGCCACAGTTGTCTTTCGTGGTGATGGCAGCACTTATTGTGCCTCCCACCATCCTTTTCTGGTGAGCTATCAATGGATTTGATTAAAAAAGAGTTTTTGACAGCTCAAATGATCTCTTATCTTAAAACAAACGGATCTAGGTGCTACAAGAATGAGCTGGAACAGAATGAGGATGCTGTCAACGAAGAGGAAACGTTGAATAAGTCACCATCTAATGAAGAAATTAATTCTCCGTGAATTGTAGGATACTACTGATGTAGAAATTATCGTAGGGTTTCATAAGTGCCACTGAAATGCGCCTCTGGAATTTGTTTCCATGTTGTCTGTTTTTTTAAAAAGATGTTTCTGAGGTTAATTAACATTCAACTAATAATCATATCCTCATAGTGTAGATTATGTGCGTTGTTTGTTTCTTTTTGTTTCGTTCGCTAACCTAGAAATATTTCATATCGTATGTCACTTTGCATTTCCGCCGTTCCTCTTATCAGAGCTTTAAGTGTTCAGATTTCTGTGATTGAGTGGAATATTTGCAGTAGCGTAGAAACCTGGGCCATAGTTTGCACATCAATTGAAAATCATAATCTTTTCATATATGTTTTAGAGGCCTTTGCATGATTTTGTTGCTGTTTTTTTTTTCTTTAACCCGCATAATACGTACATAATATAGTATTTAATTTGCGTAATACTTGCTAGAATAGTTAACATTCTGACTAATCGGTGAAAAGTTTTGAATTTGTTTTAGTATTTATTTATCCATTGTTAGGATTGATTTCGTCCTTTCAGGTATTCCATTCTGTTATGTTACTATTCTGTTATTCCATGGAATTACTGATTTAGAGTTTACGTAAATAGTTAATGGATGATGTCCTCGTTCTCAGGTGATGAGTTTGATCCCGTATTGAAAATCTCTGGACAGTTGAAAAGTTCGACTTTCAATGAACCTCGGCATAGTTGAATGTAGTATCGAGTTTGATAACCTGTACACGAGGTTGTTAAATAAATTTATTGGCTAACGTTTCGGCTATATCGCCTTTATTTAACAACGAGCATTCAGTGCAGACGCTAAATTGGTGATTGAAAGTAGGCGTGGAGTTTATCAGTTTAGTTGTGGAGAAGTTGGTCGTTTAAATTGTAGATTGAATCCTCCCTTTTCAGGCTCTGAAGAAGGCGAGCAACGTTAGCCAATAAATTTATTTAACAACCTCTACAGCTTATCAAACTCGATACTACAATCTCTAGAAAGTTTGAGGGTAAGGTGGTAGTTGGAGTGGGCCACTCAATCGCGCTTATTTCCGGAAGTAAATAACTAAGTCTTAAAACTTAAGCATTCGTCATAGAAGATCTATGAATTGTATAGTGAAGCTACTAATAGAAAAAAGAATATAGGGCCTCCAGAAATAAAAGCGCGGTTTCCTCCTTCCAACTACATTTTCCTCCAAGTTGAAATGGATATGAACGTGTACGTAAAAACTTCCAAGTTCGTTCTGTTCTGTTGTATGCCTTTCGTTCAAGCACTCACTCCAGATGATCGACCGTACGCTGCATTTTACAAGTACACAAACAAATTATACAAAATTTGGGAGTGATATAATTTAATATCCTTTATGTTAGCCCTCAAGATTTCGTTCTTTACGCCTACGTAGACACCTCAAACTATAGTAAAAGTGCAAATTGCAACCCTCTTCATTCTTGTGCTGGTGCAGAAGATTTATGTTCGTTACAAGAAGACTGTGTGGATGTGATCTAACACAGTTTAGCCTTGAATGCATTTCCTTCCTAGTTGACCACTTGGGAACCAACATGCCTTCAAAGAAAAAAATCACCATCGTGTTGCATCAGCAACAGTTTATTTAAGGCTGTTAGTTTCCAAATCTTTCCGGTTACCGGAGAAATTTCAGTAGCCAGCAAAGGAAAGCAAAAACTATTCCACGATAGAACATGTTCGCGTCAGGAACGGTTCTCCAACGATCGGGGCACGCCACTTAGTGAAGGATCTCCACGCTATTTTCACACCTTCCGTTGGATAAAGAAGTAATGTTGAGCTGGAACATGCTAATTATAAGAGCCGGAGTAACTGCTGAATACACAGATACAATTTTTTCGTTGTCTTTGTTCCAGACCAGAACTCCCGATCCAGCGGTAAGAAATCATTCTCTAAGGACAGAGACTAGAATTATTCGAGGGCGAAGATCAAAGCCCAAAAACAAAGCATGATGCCCCAGTGGTTGCTTAGTGGAGACCACATATTATAAAGTAATTCTCTTCATTTATTTTATTCATTTTCTTTTTTTTCATTATTCATTTAGTCGACAAAAAACAACAACATAGATCTCACTGTCCATTCTAATTAATTACGCCATCCGTCAATCACAAACTAATGAACAAATAACTTTATTTGTATATTTTATGGTTATTTTTCTAAACACATATATGTACAGTACAATTGAGGTGAAGACAATTTCGAATGATAAAGGAGAAGAAAGAAATATTACATTCTAATTTTCAAAAGATGTGGACTAAAGGTAGAAAGAGAGGACGAGGCAGGGAGGATGAAAAGCATGTGAGATCGAAATCAAGCAAATCACTCAACATATCATTCAAACATTTCCCTTAGTTGAAATAAAATCATGTTGTCTTCTGGAGGATTTTTCTTTGCTACAGACTCTACACGTTCTCGCAGAATAGTCAGTAGATCTGCGACATTTTGACTGGTACGGTAGACCGCTGAAATAGGCAGTATAGCTCGTTCGAAAACTTTGGGTCCCTTTTTCTTTGCCGTTCCCTCAAATCGAGGTATCTACGATGGGTGTTGCGGGGAATGCTCTCGTGCCCCACAGATTTGAACCCACGCCGATGGGGCTGCACTTAAACGCAAAGGGATTAAAGACTGTTGCGATTGCGTTAAAAGGGAAAGAGCGTACACCGTTTATGTGTATCCGCTTACGGCGTGTTGCGCCATAGCTGAGATAAGGTCGTAATAACATTGACAACGCTATGATACCTCATCTGCAAATATTTCGGCACTCACTTGAAGTACTGTTTCCTACTCGACGAACTCCCTGAGATGTCAGGTCACAAAGAAGTGCTAACTGGGCACAGCTGCCCAGTCGCAACAGGCACGTGTCACCATCCAGATCGTCTGAGTAAAGCAGATCACTGCACGAGAGACCTCCAACTCTTGCCATGAACTTTCTGGAATCTTTCCCAAGTACTAAGCACTCAAACCATTCAAAAAATCTCATCAGAAAAAAGTTAGAGTGTAGGTAATTACAAATTGCCAAACCACAGTTGTATTAAATGAGCAAAGGAAAAGCGTTCCTAAAACTTACGTAATCAGCAATTTGTTCTTAAAGATAACTCTATGAAGAATGACTGAGATGGGTGATTTTATTTCGTAGTCGTGAAGTCGTGGATCAGGAACTTCATGGTGCTAAAATGATCTTAGATCAAACAATAATAAGAATAATAGGAGTAATAGGACTACGGAATAAGTGTCAATATGCAGTCTAAAATCCTACAACCCCGTCATCGCAACGCGTGTGCCAGAATGCATACAATTCCTCTGCTCAACATCCACTAAACCCCTCTCTCCTTCTCTCTCCCTTTCTGATGCCTAATTGAACGCAGAATGCATTCGTCTGATTAAATAGTTCCAGCCCCAAATGTGCCTAAATACCCCAGACATTTTCTTTTCCGACTCCCGTCTGTCGTAAAATTTTGGAAGTGCTTCAGAATCGAATGAAAAGGTAACTCACATTTTCGTTCAGCTGTGTAAGATAATTAAGGAGCAGTACAGCGCAAATATTTATAGATTTCTCCAACAAAACTTCTGTGTAATCTGGGTGGTCCAGAAATGCTCGCCATAATGATAAGTATGCGTCTCCGGCTTCTATAAAACTTCTACTTCATACAATTATATAAAGTGAAAAAGCACTTCATATATTTGTGGTACGAAGTAGAAAAAAAAGCAAAGCACAAATATATGAAGTGAAAAATGGAGGAACCTTTCTCGTCTAAAGCATCGTCGTTGTTTGTACAATTTATAACCCACTTGGGGACGAAATCCAGCACAGGTAAAAGATGTGAAAATACTCCACACTAAAAACGCGTGATATGTCGCCACCACCTGGTTTGTCGAAAATGTGAGCATTTATGCAACCAACCTCGCTACCAAGTAGTTGTCTAGCTGCTCCTAGCACAGCGGGCAATAGTGCCCCAGGAGTACTGCTGCTACAGAATGCCAGAACCACCCTAGATATTAGAAAAGCATGTTATAGTTCATCAGTGAAAAATTTTGAAAAAAATACCTGCTAGAGATATCGGAGTAATCAAGTCCACCGTCAGCAGGGTCTACTTCCATTTCAGTTTCTGAATAAGCAGGAGTAGATGGCGGTAGCGAAGTGAAGTCCCACGCTGCTGTTGTCACTCGAATACTGCGTAGAACCACCTGCAGTTTTAATTTTAGATCACGAAACATGATGAGTAAGGTCTACATACTTCACTAAGTCGAATCAGAAACGGAACAACATCATCTGAATTTAACATTGCCAAATTTGACAAGACGTCGGCTTCAAACCATTTCAATTCATCACACATGTCGGTCATAAACCTTGTTGAATGATCCTTGTCGTCTTCACCTCGATCCTAGAATCGGTGCGTAGCCGAGATTCAGAGTTAGTAAGATTAAGTCCAGTAACAAAGCTCTAACGAAGACCTTGCAGTTAATAAGAACAGCAGCCAAGGTTTGTTTCATCTCGAAAGCCTCTACAATAAGATCATCTGCAATGCCGACATCAATCACCTCGTGGCCCAACCTGAGATCGATGACATGTCGAATCATACTGAGCTTCTGCAATAAATTCCCATTGAAGTCAACGGCAACACCCGAAAACATAAGTAGATCATGAAAGGCGCTCTCATGGACTAAGTAAGCTCTTCACCACCTCCTTACCTTGTAAAATTGCTCCAACTGGTAAAGATAACTACAAGTCATTAACTGATTTGTGGAATAGCTCCGTAACAAATATCTCAAATATCGTAGAGCTTTTCGCAAACGATCTATTGGAGGAAGCTGAAAAGAAAAGATCAGCTATTTCTTTTTTGAAGTAAAACAAGTTAAATAAGATGTGGACTACCTCGGGACACTTTTTCTTCTTAGAAGGTGGCGAGCGTTCTGAGGCACTAATTTCTGTTTGAAGTATAGATAATCCTACAACGCAAATGAATATGACTTTTCTCAAGAGACATAATCATGAGGCGCTCACCCGAGTTAATAATATCGAAAAGATATTCGATTCTCCATTGTGCTGTAGCTTCCAGATATGGCTCCATAACACAATCATCGACAACTTTTTCATTTAGCAAGGAAAGTACAGACTGGGTGATGCCATCCATAGATGATGGAGGTAGCATGCTCCCAATAACCATGGTAGTGCCAATAAGTGAAGTGCTCTGTGAAGACAAAGGATCAAAAATTAGAGATGAAACGACTGGAGAAATTTAACTGATGCATTGAACTTACTCTAAAACACTGGAACATCTTCTTGAACACTTTTGTCTCCAAATTTTCTAGTTTTTGCCTCTCCACTGCGTATCTTGCCTCCATGAGCGCCTTGAAGCAGGGAGTTAGTGATGGAACAACTAAGGACGGTTGTATCCTTATGACTCACCTTACGCATGCTCATCCAAGTCACTACAACACATTCCAAAAATATTTTATTGCGCTTCCACACAGGATTGTTTTCATCTAAAAATACAAACTGGTTCAAAAATTACTTCGATAAGTACGCTATTAAAGACCATTGACGCTGCTGAATATTTAGCCTTAAAGCCAAAACGGAGTTTTACGTAGATCTAAGTTATAACCGCGTGAAATTTGGCGATCCTCTGATATACAAATGCGTGTCTAGACCAGAATACTAAAATTATCGAGAAAAAAATCCAAAATCAGGATCTAGTAGAAAAATTAAATAGAATGATCTCAGGTACGAGTACTGTTAAGGCAACAAAACACACATTTTACTCGAGTACCTTCACAGTCG
Source organism: Necator americanus (assembly GCF_031761385.1). Classification (NCBI taxonomy): domain Eukaryota; kingdom Metazoa; phylum Nematoda; class Chromadorea; order Rhabditida; family Ancylostomatidae; genus Necator; species Necator americanus. The sequence continues at coordinate 8,643,724 of NC_087375.1, forward strand.
TCCATTCAGGTGATTGCACAAACATCGGTGCGGAAATTTATGAGCGTTAAAATAACAACAGTTATGTTCGAAGAACCAACCTGGCATGCTAAATTCCTGGCTAGGACCACTAAGCGTACCAACCGTATCATCTAGCAGCATGGATCCATTAATAGAAGCGTCAGCTGACATCCCTTTTGTTAAACTGCGATATACGAAAATGGTCATAAACTGTATGTGTTCCACTGAAAAGAATTACTTCGATTACTGCAAATATTGTATTAGTTTGCTCAAGTAAGGAAAAAAATTCACCTGCTTCAGCAACCGTAACTAGATTAAGCGGAAATAATAATCTATGGAAGGTCAGAGCACAAATTCGACCGTGTTTAATGAGAAATGCTATCCGTCGCATTCTTTCGTTCTGGTCGACACGTTCACGATCAGGGAAAAACGACTGGAAGAGAAAGAATTCAACAGCGTAGGAATATTTTCTAAGCAAAAGTAGTACAAAAGGGAGATGTCAATAACAATAAAGTCAACACACTATTAGCACTATAATAATAATGATACCAATTGTTGCAATAATAATACTAGCAATAATTTTTTATTACCTTGAATATAAGAGGAACTATCTCGCGTCGAACACTTTCTGAGACTTCAACTTGTAAGCGTGCAAGAACCTCCTCCATAGGCACCACGTCGAAGAACTTGAAAAAAAGGATTCGGTGAGTTCTTACTTCAGCAATGAGTCTCAAAATGATTTGCCAGTTCTACTTTGTAAAGATGGAACGTCACAATATTCAAGTCTTAGACAGAAATAAACTTAATTTTCGTAAACATGGGAGACACCCACCCGGATATATCGATGACCTTTGAGCATCTTCAACATTTCAAAAGCAGAAACTCGAACTCTTTCGTTTTTATCGTTGATTCCATTGATGGCGATGCATTTTAAAGCATGTTCTGCAGCGTTTAGACAGGCTGGGACAGTAATGATATAGCGCATTCCCTGAAAACAGAGGATCAGTTGTTGCTTAACACTGTTATTTTTGTTAGCATAACACAGAGCAAAAAAGACAAAGTTTTCATTTTTAGAGCGAACAGTAAAGGAACTGTTGTTATCATATGTATTAATGTTAGCAAGTTAGTGGTCTCGCTGTGAAACTTCTCTCTTTCATAAATGAAAAAAGTGCTCCCGGACCAGGAAATGATTTCTTTTTTTTTACACACCAAAAAACCTCAAAATGTAATTATAGAGCGCCCTTACCTCGTAAACGGCTAACCGTACACCAACCACAGTGTCACGAGATAAGACATCAACAATCTATAAGAAAATAAAAATTTAGGTTTCCACTGATAGAAGGTTGGAGTGTTGACATCAACTTACAAACGTCATGTATTGTTTAATGAAATCACGGGGCACAAAGTTCCAAAGCATGCTCAGTATCTTCAATACCTGCAAAGAATAGAGAAATTAAAAAAGAGCACTAAAAGAAATACTGTGCAATTAACGAACCTTCTTCGCAGCCATCATGCGGATTGGTACGCATTCATCTTTCAACATGCTCATCATCATGGCGTGCTGTTTGTGTAGACATTCATCTCTTTTCTGGAAGGAAAAAAAACTTATAGTATTTTGAAGGAAGCTGAATTATAACCACACTCCCTACAAAATCATCGTCGTCCATCAAGGGATAGAAACCGAGTAAAACTGTAGAGGCCGAGTAACGGACCTGATCGTTACAAGACTGAAAAGCAACATATTTCCTTGATAAATACATATAGGGATATGTATTAAAGAATGAGTCCTAATATAGATATTCAGCTAGTTAGTAACATACTTCAAGACCGATCCACAGCACGGACTCGAAACAACGGACTAGCATACCGTCAATTTTCGCTTTGTCTGCATTTTCTCCGGAAAATGCTGACAGAACCTGAATGAAAGTTGTCCTAACGATGAGTACTAATATAATAGAAGTCTAATATCAATCTACGAAAACTCACATGCATAAATTTTGTAGAGAGATTTATTGGCAGAAGTACAGCATCATGAACTGTCCCAGTGATCATCTCTATTTCAATCTGTTTCTTCAAATCTTCGTTTTCGTCCCTAACGGCCATGCGCCAAGCCGAGTAGATCACTTGGCCGAGATGGTTACATGTTGAACTAGATTTCCGGCTTTTAATTTGTTGAAAACAAGGAAAAAAAAAGGCTAGCAGACATAAATAGAACTGAGCTTACTTCGTTGCACCACTAACAATCATCTTTTTCATGAGCAGAAACGCTTGCCGAATTCCGATTTTCTCCAGAGCGTACGCGCAAAATCTGACTCCTGAACATGGAATAATTGTAAAAAGGATTAGTACATGAAAAAAAATAAAACATGTGTATATAAAGTCGCAGTTAACGAGAAACTGAAGTGATTGAAATTAGAGACGATAGCTTGAAAAAAAAAACGCAGTAAACGAATATAAGAGGGAAAAGTTAACGACATCACCTTCAGTACAAGCAGTAAACGACGGTTCCCAAAGAGCGTGACGAAGATCGTTAACACTACATTGTAGCACAACTTCTTCATGATCTGACCACAACCGCTTAATAAGCGTTTTCTGAAACTCATACAATTCTTTCTGTTCAAAGAACAGTAATTAATTTGAAGGAGCGTTTCTTTCAAATATACGATTACATGTAAGGGAAGCGAGCTGCAAAGTTCAAAGTATTTATATATACCCACCTGGCCTTTCTCGTTTTTACAAGCTTTCTCTAGTAGCGCAGGATAGTCGCCCAGAAAATATTCAATCTTGTCGTTAACTACATTCTTCTCTGTTGCATCTACGTCAAGTTCTGGCACTTCTTTCTTTGGTCCGTTGCGGCGGACCGATCTCTTTTTGGGAATCTAAAGGAACAAAAAAAAACTAGAAGGATCGGACTTAAACTCAGAAAAATAGCGGTTAACCTCCTCGTCCAGAATTTTTGGAGGTACATTTTCATCCATGTCCATATCCTCCATCAAGAGTACAGCTGGAGATGCGCTCCCATCCTGTTTCCTTCTACGACCCATTTCACCCACCAACCAAAATAAGTACAAATATTTGTTAAGTACGACATGTAAATATGAGATCAAACAATGTGAAAAGTAAAAGAAAGCAAACCATGAAAAAATAAAAGAGTTACAATTTAAGACTGCAAATAGTAATCGAGAAGACCAACAGAACAAGAACTGTAACAGACAACTACGTAAAATGCGGTAGAAGTAAATAAATAAAAAACAGTGAGCACGTAAAATAAAACAAATGATGCTTACTTGTTCTATTAATTTATTTAATTACGAGGATTTAAAAATAGCAGATTCGCGGCTGTGCGACTCACATTGGGGCGCGGAAAAGTGTCCCGCATGCCGTCGATCTCGATATCCGTAGTTGAGTTTTATTCGTTTGACTATCTACACACTGTTTCTTCTTTAATTTCCTTATGTTGAACTATTGTTGCATGCTATCAGGTAAATGGTTTAGGAATGCTCAGATAAGAATACGGAGTAGGTGGGAAGCTTCCATACTCATCACCTAATTATGAAAGAGAACGTTTTCGTCTTGAAAGAAGGCGTGTCTCTCATTCTTGTTTAATTCGCGAAAGTCGAGGTGCTGGTGGTCAGGGGTGACACGTAAAAGTTGTTGAAAATGAAGATAAAAGACAAAGATTGAAAGAATCGTGGTTAAAAATGTGCTATTTCGTTGAATTGAATGAAACTAGAAATCGAGACAGTTACAGGTCAGAGGTAAATCTTAGGTTTTCTTTTCTAGACGTGCAATAATCGTATATGTTGTGTTCTGATGTGTCATAAGCTTCTAAAATATAGTCAAGTCAAAACGACCTGAAGTTCGGTGCAGTTGCGTAGGCGCCTGCGTTCGAAGCGGTGCGGTGGAGCGTAGCGACTAGAAAGCGATTAGAATTAAGGGAGGACCCTTACTAATACAATTCTTCACTGCAGATTGCGTTGGTCCCAGTTCGATTCTAATCGCTTTTTCCATCGCGCCGCTTCGAGCGCAATCGCTTACGCAACTGCCCTCTGCTTCATGTCGTTTTGACCGTACTAGAACCGCACAGAACTTCATGTGATTTTGACTCAACTATATAGCACTGAGTAACAGTATTTGTAAATGTAGCGCATTTATCGGCTATTATTCATAATTGTAGCGCATTTGTCGGCTATTGTTATTTAATCTGGATACGATATGGAGGTTTAGGAAAGGCGGAACAGTTTGTGAGAGTATAGCATTGCCAACAAACACATGAATGAATGAGGCAGTATCTTGGAGTTAGCTTTTTTACGCCCTTACCAAGAAATAGACGGAATCCCTCTTTTCGTCATAATCTACTATGTCGTTTACATCCGGTGATTTTTGCAGTTCTGGGTAAAACTGTAATTAGCCCTACCGGAAGTTTCTGTATACGTTTTCCGGCGCTTTTGCAGTTCGGGGTACTGTAATTAATGGGAAGGAATCATGGAGAATTGGAAGTTCGAATTCATTTCGTCGTGAAAATTGTCTTCTAACAACTGAATTTTGGGGTTTGGGACATTCAACTGAATTGTGATTTGTTGGCTTCGGTCCGAATGAGGTCGTCAGGAACAGCATATATTTACAGTCAGTTTGAAGGTAATTGAGTGAAGGTGTAGTACTGGTACCACTCGACTGACTCCGAATCAAACGCCGGGTAGTATTTTTCGCTAGTCATTAAACTTAAGACTCTGTAAAGTTGCGATTTCAAGTTGGTGTCTTCCCATCCAATCAGTTTTCTGGTTCGATCTTCAAATTCTATTTTTCACAGTCATTCGCACCGTAATTATTGGTCACGTATTCGTCACGTGTGGAATTTTGTTTTTCTAACAATGCTCCTTCATCTTTTAAGCTACACCTCACTAAATCTTTATTTCGAATCATCAATAAATCGATCTAATGCTTTAACTCGTCCTGATTTAATATGACTGTAATCTCCTCAGTTGTTCGACCTTTTGTTTCGGGCAAGTATCTAAATATGAATAATAAAATGTTGTTCGTAATGTTATGCTGTTAGCAGCGATGAATTGAAAATACCTGTGGAAATAAATAGCCGATATGGTGAGCGGAAGGATGAACACGAGGAACGACGGGGCTCCAATCGACGCGTTTAGCGGATAGTAGATGATCGGTGAGAGGAAACACGATAGGTATCTGTCCATAGGTTTTTGTTAATAGGTTAACATCATATGTTACTTTCTAATCCAGTGCATCTTCTAAATGCTGATTTTTTAAAATTAGAAATGGATCTTACATTCTCTTAAATCATTCAATAACTACATTCGGGTCAAAACGACATGAAGCACGGTGCAAGCGACTGCGCTCGCGCGATGTGGTGGAGCGCAGCGGTTGGAATCGAGGTGGGACCATTGCGAACTGCAGCGATGAAAGGTGCTAGTATGGGTCCCCACTCGATCCTAACCGCTACCGCACCGCTTCGAGCGCAACCGCTTACGCAACTGCTTCACGTCTTTTTGACTCTACTATACGTCAACTTCCTAATTGTTGAGATTGATTCATGTACAGATGTTTGATTCGATCTCTACGTCGATACTGTGGTGACCTTATTGATTAGATTGCTTGTGGCACTTACTGTGCTGAGACGCTCATCGACTGCATTTTGGCTCGACAAGGAGCCGGTGATAGTTCGGCACCCAGGAACCACGCTGTTGGTCCAATGCCGGCACTGAAAACACAGTACAAATCAATTTTTTAGTTGGAAGGGAAGAAGGATATTTCCATAGATTTCTTTTCTCAGATATGCTGTCAAAAAATCTTCTGTTCTTTGATTTGCCAAGGCGAAAAAGCGGCACGTGTTCCTCACCACGTACAGTAGCCTTGAAAATTCCAAAATTCCTGTTTCTTCGTTAGCCGCATTGCGACCATCACGGGAAACGTGTGTGGTCATGTGATGGTCGTAATGCGGCTAACGAACGTGAGGCAAGAAACATGGCGACGGATTAGACCACGTTACAGCCGTACGAGTGATGAAATCGTCGCTGTGGATGATATTCCGTGTAAATCATAGTAGAATCAAAACGACATGAAGTACAGTGCAGTTGGGTAAGTGGCGCGGTGGGGAAAGCGGTTGGAATCGAGGTGGGACCATCGCAAACTGCAGCGAAGAATAACGCTAGCAGGAGTCCTACCTCGATCCCAACCGCTTCGCTCCACCGCGGCGCTTCGAGCGCAGCATCTTACGCAGGTGCACCGTACTTCGTTTGGCTTGACTCTATTATAAGGTACCCTTCAGTTCCGTGTGGTTGGGGGCAAGAACGGGCATAATCTCAATAGAATGCCTGCCTTTAGTCGATATCTACGAAGTGTAGTTATTGGAGATTGTTGTAGTAGAACTCGGTACTTTTGGGTGAAGCTACAATACCTTCTAGGTTAATCTTTGTTTCTTCTTCAAGTAGTGTCACCTATGCTTTTCTAATGGTGCACCACTAATTGAGAATATCTCTTAGTTAAGGGAACACACCTGAATAGAAAGAGAAATATGATGAAAAGCGCTAGGAATCCCCATCCAATCCACGTTTGTTTCGTGATATTGAACCAGTAGACTAGCAGCATCATAGATGTGTTCACTGCAGCTAGAAGCACCAAGGAACCGAGCACTAGAAGGCGGCGGCCAAGCTGAAATGGACAACAGCTGCTTCCAAACTTCATCGCGTTCCGATTTCGTCATAGCGAGGATTTTTGACGCAGAAACCATAAGCTGTAGTAGGATCAAAACGACATGAAGCACGGTGCAATTGCGTACGCGGTTGTCTCGAGGAGGTGCGGTGAAGCGTAGCGGTTAGGACCGTACTGAACCCTTGCTGGCACCATCCATCGTCACAGTCTGCGATGGTCCCACCTTGGTTCCAACTGCTGCCTCCACCGCGCCGTTTCGAGCGCGTACGCAAATGCACCGTGCTTTATGTCGTTTTGGCCCGACCATAAGTATGAGCCAGTCAGGCGGCTGATCGATACGTATTTTATGCACATTGTCGTTGTTGAGTACAAGTTATCACGTCCGTAATATTTGTTTCTGTTATATCTTTTTCTTGTTATCTCTTTAGGAAAAACGTTTTGAGTATAGTGTATCTTACCCGATCCACTGCAAAAGTTCCCACAATGGCTCCTACAGTACCGGAAAGGCCAGAAAGACAGTTGGCTAGTGATGCAGTGTATTCAGTGAATCCAATTGACTGCAGTAGGAAAGTTCCAAAAAATGAAACCGCCAAAATACCGCTGAAAATGTGAAGGTATTTCTTCTCCTGTAGGCCTACCTATGCAGCCAACCTTCAACTTTAAATAGCTACGCTTTTTTTTGTGTTATGCCTTTACTTTTGGACAGAGTACTGGATTTTTCCTTGGTTCTTCTTTTAAATAAGTGGAAGTTGGGATGAGGTTTTATGTGACTATTCACATCTTGAAAGGCTAATGTCTCCATATCCAACCGCCACTGGCACTGTTTATCCCACTTTTTATAGGTATTGATTGTTCGTGGGGGATTAGTGAAAGTCGCCCCGTCCAAAATCCATAGTAATGAAGAGTAAAATTGCAAACGACGAATAAACATATCAGCTGGACTAGGTACTCCTATTATTATTTTTTAAATCTCATGCACCGTATGTAGGTTTGTTAAAATAGGAGAACAAACCTGAAGGATACAACAACATTCAGCGTTAATGAGAGCATCAGTGCACGCCGTGCTGCCCTGAAATGATTCATAAAATTTCTAAACAGACAAGTTTCCAGCTATTTTCGATGTAGGTGCTCCTTACGTCTGCATACTAAAGGAAATACTCCAAAGACTCTCGTTTCCCGATTATTTTTGAAATATCGCAGTCATGTAATGTGTACTGTTTTGGAATGACAATATATAGAAATCATGACTTCTGAACCAAATTTGTGTTTTTGGGAGAATTAGGACTTCTGATGACAAAAAATCAACTTCTACAGGAGATTTACAAGCAACATATCAAATAAGTGTGAGATATGTGGGAATCTGATGATCGGTCAATTCTCTAAATTCCAGTCTAATCAGATCTGTCTGGTGTTCTCATAGTCTTATTAGAATTTCTTCTCTGTTCTCTGAGAATTCCCATAACAGAGTAAGAATGATTGGTTTTTTTCTTTAAAATAACATTACCTGTCCCAAATGACGTCACCTCTCACGCTGTAACTCTTCACCTCATTCGCGACTCGTTCCATCTCATAAGGTGCGGCATCGAATCCGCAATAAGCGGTTAAAGCCTTATACGTGTTCGTATCGTCTCCTTTACGTAAAAGAAACACAGGACTGTCGCGGAACCAACCAATGTTCATAATAATAAGGATCTAAAAGCATGTAGGATAACTCATTAATGACTTTTGTCAAAGTAATCAATAAATAATGTTGACAGCTGCGGGTTGCTTTGATCATTTGAAAATAACTTCAAGGAAGGCACTTACAATACATGGTACTGCTTCTAAATAAAAAGCATACGGCCATGAAGTCTTAGTACCAAGTATGGTCGGTAGGCCTAGTGCACTAGCGAATATGAATCCAATATTCGTTGATAGTCCTCCAAAAGAGCTTATAACACCACGATAGGCTACTGAAACATATATTTCCTTTGTTAGAAAGTAATTTGCGAAGAGAATCTGAGGATATATCAAGTCTCTCGTCTAGCATCTATTTATGCGCCTTAAAAATCGTCTATAGTCGGCGCTGGATGACTTCAGCTGGGGCACTCGGCGAGACTACCATACTCTCCGTTCTTTCTCTGCTAGACCCGTTTCCTCTTCCCTTCGTCTTATCTTCAATTGAAAGTGCACTGCACTTAAAGGCACCACCCCACGAATCTGAGGTGGTACGGATTTCAGGTGGAGTATTCGTGTACGGGATCGTAGATTATGGAGAGGAGGGTGATTCCGTCCATTTCTTCCTAATTGCCGTAAAAAACGGCCCGGAAGATACGGCTTCATTCGTTTTGGCGCACCATTTTGTACAAGAGGTTCAATTGGAGCGCGTCAGTCTTATGCGGCGCCGCATCTTCCGGGCCGTTTTTTACGGCACTTAGCAAGAAATGGACAGAATCACCTCCCTCTCCGTAGTCTCCCGTCCCGTATACGAATACTCCACCTGAAATCTGCACCACCTCAGATTCGTGGGGTGATGCCTTTAATTCTATTTCTGCCACTTCGGTTTTTGTTTCCCCCCTCTTTTCTAGTCACACCAACGCATTCCCCTTCATTCTATTTGAAAGGCAGTCGTGATTCCCTACAGAGTGTGACCACACCTTCAAAAAGTTCTCCTGTCTCGCTGCGGCATTTATTTTTTGTATGAATATCTTGATCCAAGAGAGAGAGAAAAAAGAAAGAAATCACCTGGACTAATTTCTGCTAAGAACACTCCTTGTGCTGTTGTGCCCATACCCACTCCGATACCGGAGAACAACCGAGAAAAGACGAACAGCTCTGGTGATTCCAGTAAATGTGAAAGACCAGACAAAGGAGTGGCGATGACTAGCACCTTAACTACGTTCTTCCTTAGTGGCGTATCTTTATGATGATGAAGATAAATATAAGAAAAATACAATAAATTCGGAAGGAATATTATGCAGAATGCACCGGAAAAAGAAGACTCCTGTCTTCTGTAATTTTCAAATGCAAAACAATAGAGAACGAGCTTACCAAAGCCGAACAGAGAATTCCATATTTTGGACCGCGTAGTTCAAGAATTTTCGACATTATGTAAGCTCCAAATGCTGCGCCGACGAAGAGAGAACCAGCGACTGTCGACCAAACTAACGACAAGTCTGACTGGGTCAATGATACTAGGTACCTCCTTAAAATTCATCATCTTATTGAACTGTAAAATTTGTTTTTCACGAAGATAGAATTGAGTTAATCTTAAGGACGAAGAAATTGAGCGCTAGAAAATTTTCTTGTTCATGATCACTGAGAGTGCGTAGCAAATAGACAAGAGAACCTCAACGCACCTTTGAAAATTTTCCAGCAAGAAACTCTGCAGTACTTCCGCCAGTGGATTTATTATAGAAATTTGGAATCCAAAGTGAAATCCACCACCAAGTACGGCCAAAATAGCTGTGAGCACCACACGGCCCGTGAGTCTAGGGCGAAGACCTGAGTACAAAGCTTTGAATCTATATTTAAATGTGTCGTGCTGATTTTTTTCGAGTGGATTCATGTATCTATCGCACATCAGGGCTTATTTTCCTTTTCGACTGTTTTTAGGAATACAACAAATAAAAAAATTGATAACCACTGTTTCTGTGAACGACAACACAAAAAAAGTATTGTTCTAGTGTTCTGGTATTTGTGTACGTGCTCCAAAATAGACGGAGGCCATATAATACCCAACATTCTTTTCATTTTATTTTGGTAAAATTTTGTGTGACGAAATTTACTATGTGTTCCACTTTACATTTCTCTACAATACTGCTACCAACTTCTGTCCCAAAAATTAGCGCAAATTCTATGAACACCTCTTCCTTCCACGAAGATGTATCCGCTGGATATGCCAATGGCAGGATTGTGGAGTGAAAGTAATTAACGAAGGTTGCGGAAAGTTTGCCTATTTTAAGGCTACACATTTGTCTAAAACCAAATTCTTGAATTATATTTGAAATCAGCAGCTCATTAGCTTTCAAACGGTATTTTTAGAATTTTATTTGGCCCACTCCCGAAAATTTCGATGGTTGGCGACGGATTTTGGGACAGAAGTTAATAGCAGTGGTGTATTCTTCTACAATCCGAAATTCCTTTTCATTTCTTTATTCTTCTAAAGTGCAAAATTTATTATTTTTTTTCTATTCTTTTACCCTTTTTTTAAATTCTGAACTTTTCGGTGTTAGAGTTGAGAACATCTACAATGGCAACTCATCACCTTTTTCATCCTTGATAAAGTTGCATGAGCTGTCAGCGACATGAACTTTCATTTGTTACCTGAAAAATGTGACTATATTAAGTTAAAAAAGAATCTACTGCTAAATAAATGAAAACGATATGATTCAAATAGAATTTAGTGCAAAGAGATTGTGTAGCAGCAGAGAAGGCGTACAAGTTAATTACAGCAGGCGCACTGCGGCCAGTCAGGGAAACATAAGTGCCAGTGCTTGCGGCTTAAGAACACACAACCAACCGAATAAACGTAAGAAGCGAAATTATGAATAAATAAAAGAAGGCGGAGACGTCGAATCGTTGGTAGAAACGAATTTGGGAGTAACATCAAGGATTTTGGCTCTCTACTCAAAGATATACTACACAACTTGGAATCAGTTCTGTTAGGGAACAATCTGATCGTACATTGTGGAACGTGCACAGTAGTGACAGTACTAACGAGTACAGAAACCCCGTTAACGCTCCATAAAATCTCATCGAATTTGGATAATCACAAGACGAAAAAAAGAGAAAAACTACGTCCCACCACATTCAAACAGAGATAGCACAGCAAGTGCAACCAATTCTTCGTGCTCGAGCACAGCGTGGGGGAAAAATAAAGAGAACCGTAGGTATGAAGGGGAAATTTGGAAGTTTTAAATAGCATTTACAGCAGCGCAGATTTTATGAACGCAAACAACAAAGGTTCATCAAAGAATAATGTTTTTGGACTCATAAAGAGTCGTCGCGTTAGCGTGACTGGCTAAAGGACAATATTCATAAAAACAAAAGGGAACAGAACTTAGAGTGAACAACAACGCGATAATCGGGAAGTTTTAGATGTGCAGTCACGCATGAGAAAAAACCAGGTGTATGCTCCATTTTCTGCAAATAGAGTGCTGCACTGCAGAAAATAGAGCGTGCTCCTGGATTTTATAAATTTTATAAAGCCGAGTTTAGCGCTGGAGGTAAGAGGTTTTGCTAAGACTGGACGATCGATCGATAGTTTTGAACCGTCCGTACCCCTTCCAATGAAACCCTTCATCTCTCCCCGGTCAATATTCCTTTCTTCATTATTTTTCAGGATCGTTGTAGTAAAATGGTAGATGGTTCCATTGCTAACGCACGCTCCAAAATTCGAAACTGGCTTAAGTCAATCGGTCCTTTCACCTTTCCGAAAGAGATAAATTGGTACAAGACTTCTCCGAGAAGATAAAAACACCTACTTGATAGGTTGGCTGGCCCCTGCAAGTCACTGCGCAAACTGGATACACATTCATATACCTCAAACGATTCTGAATCGAAGTTGAAGTCGTAGGCGCATCTCACCAGGATAGGCCAATACCGTGCACTTTTTTCTTGATCTACTCTACTAATTACATATACATTATTCTATTTATTAATCTGTTTAATATTATTTAATTATTTAATTTGTTTATTTCAATCTTATTAATTTTTTTTGTGAAATGCATTTGAAAAACGGTGTTACCAGTGCGAGAGGCTGGTAAAACCGATAGCTCGCGCTGGTTATTAAATAAAGTATATTTATCTTATATATTTCTTAATTAATTAATAATTAATTTATTCTTAAATAAAGTTTATTTATCTTATATGGTTTATTTATTTGTAAGTATATTTATCATTTGTACCAGCGTAGAGAGCTGTTTCAACAGCTCCGTTCTTTGCTGCTGAACATATTTTTATTTTATTTCATTCCAGAAGGATACTTCCTGAGTCTTTCCTATTAATGGAACGAAGCCGACATCGAGTTCTTTCGTGAACGGTACTCTTGACCGTGTAGTGAGTCCGGCTCTTACTCATCTGTCCGTGCATGTGCCACTCAAATATTGGAGCAGTTACCGATCCAAACAGGAACGTGGCCTATTGCTAGAAGGTTGTCCTGGAATTTCCCGATACAATTCCTCGAAAAAGTTTGCCTAGTCGGTCTCTTCAATGAAAAAACACATCGCTCAGTCAATAACATCCATTTCTGTTCAATTCGTGGATTTGCATGCGGTCAGAGGGGGAGATCAAAAGAATTTACCACATTTAACCTGTGCTGCTGAGGTAGTGTAATGAAATATGCGCTTTATCCGCAAGGGTTCACGGCCAGTATGCCGTAATCCCCGAGTGCTATGTCACCATCCGGTCAGGACCAAGGAAATTCTTATAACTTTCATTTAGAAGCAGCGAATCACGAAATTGATGGTGTTGGAGTTTCTCCACGAATAGATTTTACGAAAAAATAGGAATGGGGGTGTAGATAATGAGTTTGGCAAATTTTGCATGATCAGAAATTTTCACTTCAATTTCAGAAAAGAGTCGTGAAATAAATTTGTGTGATCTCTTTCCCCAACGATGCCATTTATTACGCTATAGAACGCGGGCAACTCCATTGTTGTGAATCGTCCGTAACTCAACTAAGCAGCAGAAGCGGTCCCATCCACACACTCCTAGTGCTACAGTCTTCTCTTGGATTGAGGATTTCTAGGTTTTCTGGATTAGGTGGAATGGAACGTGATTACACTTATACTCGTGAGCTACGTCTTTACTCCGAATTTGTAGAGAGATCCCTGCAAATCAAATAGCACCGATGCCTGAAACTCTGAGTATTTGAATTTTAGTATTTTTAAATAAATATTTACTGCTAACATTTAAGATCAATTTTCAATTAATATGAATTTATTACTAAATACTGAATTATTTGAATATTCATCAGTTTGTTGGATAGTTTGTGAGCGAATTTATGTAAAATAAAAGAACCAACTTACAACACTGCAACACAGCGGAGCAAACTAAAATGAAATATAACGAGAAACTGTGAACCCTTCCTTATATTACATCAATATTTTGAAAATAAAAAGAAAAGTGTTGTAGGAACGTTAGAAAGAAAGTTATTTGATGAAATTATTGGCTCATAGATCATGCTCTGCAAAGAAATTGTTAGGAAGTTAATGTGATTTTGTTGAATCGATGAAGAACTTGTATTCGAGAACAGTCCAGCTTTTTTGGATGGTCAACTCTTCTTCGTAATTTCAATACCTATTGAAGAACGAAATTGCTTAAGGACCAGTTTTGCAGAATTGCAAAAGCAGTTCTGAACTTAAGTGATTTTTTTTTCTTGCAATCAAATTTTGCATTTGCAAAACTGGTTGCAAATGGTTTACAAGTATCATAAATTCATCAGTGCACACTATTCCGCACATTCTAAACTTCATATCCTGAATAAAACCCAGAGAATCCCTGTAATCTTTCGAGACAAGCTCGAAGCTCGATTCTTTTGTTGGTTAATTTTCTTTTTTATGTTTCAAATAACTTTGGATAATAGTAAAATTAATAACTTTGTGGCTTATTGTATGCTTTGGCAAAAAGTGCTTTAACTTTACTTACTTTAGGTATTTCAAATACTCTTGAAACTATATGTTTTTGTCTCCATGTGCGACTTTCGATAAACCTCGGCATGTTGATGTTTCAATAATTAAATTTTTCAGTAATAGGATGAAAATGCTTAACTATAAGAATAAAAGAAGATTCAGCATATAGCAGGAAGCGTTAATACATAAGAAGCGATTTCATGGTTAATTGCGACGAATTCTGCTAGGAGAAGAACCGCTGAAGAGTTCTCACGAAAATTCCACGCTAACCACAGCCAACATGTTTTCAACGCACTGCAACAACTAAAAGTATGACCGGATTGCAACCGCTTAAATACTACAGTACTCGTAGAAATACAGTAATATCGATGTTACACATGGAATATAGTTACCATGGAGGAATATCGCTTTGGCTTAATGCTGTGAATTCACAAATTTTTCAATGATTAATTGGACCGGCAAATCGTGTCGTGAGAAAATATCTACATTCCAAAATACTTCCAATACATATTACTATTATTGCATATACTATTATTATTGCATTATTATTGCAGTACATATGAGTTGAATATTTTATTTACTCAAAATAGGTGGTTTTATTGGACTTTAGATGCTAAATAATTAGAATTAAATTAATGGAAGACACTGAATTGGTATTGCGTGGATATTTTTTTGGAACTATCATAAAGGAGAGCAGAAATTTTGTCAAGAGAACTATGCAACAGCCGCAAGAGACGATTCCAGAACTTAAAGACATACAATTCCAAGGAAAAGAAGGAGTGAATAGGGAAAATCTAACGAGAAAACGTGAAATAGTGACCAGTTAACATTTATGAGCTACAGAGGTGATATCATTTGTTGTCGCCAACGCCTTATTAATATTTAATAATTAAGAAGCTCAACACTTCCTGGAAATGAAATAAATATGGAGAGGTGATGTTAAAAGGAAGGAATTTTTCTCGTACTTCTATATATTTAGTAAGGTCTGGAAACGTTATGAATCCATCACGAGCGCAGCTGAAATGATGTGATGATCCTTTGTTATCGTCGCTGTGTAGTCGCCGATCACTAGAGAAACAATAAAGTAAGCCAGAAAACCAGTAACTAGTTATCTCGATGCTTTTAAAATAACTCTGAGCGCTCACAAGATCCTACTATTTTAGACTAGAATTTTTAGACTTTTTAGACTTTTTTTTAGACTAGAACTAGACTTAGAATTGTAACTGCTGGAATGGACTGCGCAAATGGGTTGGCGAAAGTTTTATGCAAGGATATTTTTCGGCGATGGATAGCAGAAAAACGTGCATAGATCACATCTCTGTAACTTGTAGAGAGTTTTCTTTCTTGCAAAAGTAGGGCTTGTTGATTTGCTCTATCCCAATTATTCATTTATTTGTTCTATTTGTTTACTTTGGTTTCGTTTTATTTTATTTAATAATATTTTACTTTCCTTTACTTAGTGTTTCAACTTATATCTCAATTATTCATTTATTGAGTTAAAAAGTAATAATGATATATTAAATTAAAAGCATACAAATATATGACGCATTCGTGTATTAAGAATAATGAAATATTACATTAAAAAATAAAGACTTGCTGATTTTATATGTTTTATATGCTTAGGGACTTCTTAGTTTCGACTTGAAATAAATGCATGATTTTTGGAAGTTTTGATACGCATGCTCGCTGCAGATTGTGAATGAAATAATTGCAAAAATAATTTTATTCTCTATAAATTTGCAAATAGATGCTTTTCCTGTTTTCTTAGTGATATTCCTTGCTTTGTTACTTTTAGAGGTTGTTGGAGTAAAGTAGTAAGTGGTTTCGATGTTATTGTACGGTCCAAGGTTCGAAACTCGCTAGGTCAACCAGACTTATCATCCTTTCGAAGTCCGATAAATTGGTACCAGACTTGGATAGCTTCTGCAAGTCATTGGTAACGTTTTCATGAACCTCAAACGATTCTGAATTGAAGTCGAAAACGTTGGAACGGATTGAGTAGCTTCAGGATTTCATCCTTATCACTTTTCGTATCGAAAAAGCAAGTAGAGAGAATCAAATTGAATGAATTTGATTTAAAAAAAAACCGTAAAATAACTAGTAGATGCAGATGAAAAGAGACCCTAGTAAACGACAAGTAAACAACACAACGAAAACATCTCAGAAAGTTCCAGGAAATTTTTATCATCGGGAATTCATTTATGTTATTTTACTGCCGGGATCTTCCCGAAGTTTGAATTTACAACAGCAAAGTTTGTGGAAAAACTTAGTTTTTTTTCCCACTGGCTCTGATGTTGTTCGGAACTGTTTGACTATGGAATGATCTTTGAAAGTTCCCGTTCCGGAAGTAAAGGTTGAACAAAGAACAAAAGAAAACACGACCGTAATAGAACTCGTCATGATCGCAAAGTAAGTTACATGAATTTGATGGAGACCACGAGTCTCAGTGCCGTTACCGCAAGCAGAACACGTTCTCACCACAACAAACGTTACGGTAGACGTTCACGTAAATACCACATGGTGTGAACAACATCCAGACGTGGTGAATAGACAGACTCTGGAGTGACTCTGTGGCCAGTTTCAAACTGGCATGTGCTTAAATTGAAGGAACAAGAAGCGTCCTTCTAACGTGCGCCGCTTCTGTTAGCAGAGTAGCCGGGCGGACAGAAATTCGAGCGGTCCACGCGGTCCACGCGGTCCACTCATTTGGACAGCGGACGGATGTTGAGCGCCCTTGAATGTTTTTTTTTTTTCTCAATGGGAAATGAGTTTCGAAAAAACTCGTCACTTGACTAGAACGCGCATTTGAAGTTGAAGTCGATGAGATAACTGGTTCATCGATTAAGTCGTTGACGATGGAACGGAAGTGAAAGTGAGAATGTCGCAGATATGTTCATCACAACGCTACTACTACGGCGAAGTGGATAAATATGTGAAGTATCCACACGCAGAAGCACTTTTGAAGAGATTTTCTATTGAAATATCATTATTTTCTATTAAAATATATTCTATAAACGTTATATTATTTTTAATAAGAATTATAATCAGCTAGTGGTACGCAGCAAGCGATTTATAGCCCATGTACAGGTTTTTTAGTTGGATATATGTCGTCTGGCTGTTCAACGATTAGAGTAGGCAGTTTGGGTGTTCCGTACTACTTATGTTCATTTGGATGACCGCAACGCGTCTGCCGCAACACTTTCGCTTCCTGTGATAACCCACTGCATGGTTACATTTGAAGATGCACTACAACCGCATCGAACAAGCAATCACTAACAGCGTTTATACGTTGTCACTCGTCAAAAGGATGACATCCACGGGAACTTTTTCGGGAATGATTTTTGGGAATGAATGTTGGAATATGTTGTCACCGTATGCCAGAATTTCATAACAACTGCATTCAGAATTAGACGACATCAGAGTTAGACGACGTAAAGGATAGAGAGGAGAAAGTGCCTGGCGTAATCAATCCGCTTGGGATACGCCATCGCGTGCCCTTCAATCCAGAATTTTTTGAGGTTTACGAACGCATGTTGGATTATATGACTAGCCCATGTATCAAGTTAATCTTTCTTTCCTCCCAGTTCAAGGCATCACCCTACGAATTTAGGGTGGTGCGGGTTCCAGGTGGGGTCGTAGATTGCGGGGAAGATGGCGATTGCGTCCATTTCTTCTTAATTGCCGTAAAAAACGACCCGGAAGATGCGGCTTCGAGTGTCCCTGGCGCGCTATTTTCCACAACGAGTTCGATTGGAGTGTGCCAGCCTTGTGCACGCGCCGCATTTTCCGAGGCGTTTTTTCTCGGTAATTAGGAAGAAATGGACGGAATCACCCTCTTCCCCATAATCTACGACCCATATAGGCATAAACCACCTGAAGCCGCACAAAGATTTGGGTGGCATTAGGACGGTTTCAAATTGTAGCGATCATGCAGTCACAGGGGAACCTCGGCAAGAATCCCGAAAGTGGAGAGCTTGAGACGAACTGGGATTCGGCTCCACCTGAAAAAAATCAACGATCCTGAGGCGAAGAAGTCCGAAGATGGAGGAAAGAGAATAAATGGACGATGCCGATGATAAAAAAATCAAAAGATTGGGACAGACCAGAGGATATCCCTGATTCTGAGACGGAGAAACGTGACAATTGGGCCGATGAAATGTACGGGAATGGGAATCTCCACTTAGGCTTCTTGGTCAATATGAATTCGAGTTCGTTTTTTTCCGGAAAGCCCTTTGACCTACCAGTTAGAATTCGATTCATAGAATGAGCGCCAGATCGAGAACGTAGATTACCCCTAGGCGTTTATATTAAAACACATCATTGCTAATTTGACAACGCTCGAAGGTTGCGTTCCTTCTCGACACAACGGCGTTAACTTCGTTGGACAATCGATTTTCGGTTGTAAGGTGCAAGATTTTTGTGCAGTTCCTATAAATAGGACCTTAGGAGTTATTTCTACCTTAGAAGCCATGAATACTAGAAATGAGAGGGTAGAGAAGATTTCTGCTAAGAAATAACTTCCCGTGAATGTTGGAATCCTTAATTGGGTAAAAACGACATAAAACACTACGCAGTTGCGTAAGCGGCTGCGCATGAAGCGGCGCGGCAGAGATGGGGATTGAAATCGAACTGGGACCATCGTACTGCGACGATGAGCGCTACTAGCATGGGTCCCTCCTTTTTACCTCTTTTTGTTAACCCTCTGGGAGAGGCAAATGCTGAGGAAGGTAAAGAGGCCATACTATTTGGTCGCGAAGTGCTGAAACGCGGCTAAGAGGGCACATATTTTCACATTGAAGCGGTAATCTTGCCATCTACTGTTGAGTCGAAAAAAAAGCTGATCTATCGACGAGTTACGGTCGTTTTCAATCGATAACAAGGCGCTGCGGAGTTGGCGCGTCCGTGTAACTGCACCATACATCTCAAGATTTCAACTCGACACCGTGTGTGCTGTAGTCTCGTATTTGTGCAGTGATGCTATTAATTTCCTGCTGTTGTGATTCTAACACAAACATTCTCACAACAAACGAGTTTCGATGGTGCTTTAAAGAAAGAAAACTATGGAAAAAAGCGATAAAAAAACAAAAATGGAAGCTCGGCATTCCTGTCACTGTGTTACAGATGAAAATCACTGCAAAACTCATGAAACTGCATGGTAGCGGGAAGAAACCCACGTGTCGTTACTGTATTTTTTGGTCTGCAGTGTTTTGGTAAATTACAATTACAGGCAGGGCCTATGTAGTGCATCTCTATCCCAAATTCTAGTTGAAACACAATAGATTGGGAATACGTAGGTGATCAAGCTGGGACCTAACCAGCAGCCAATCAGCGCGCTGTGCATGACGTGGGCCACGCGCACTATAATTCTGCATTTGTCGTGAAGCGACTTCATCCCAATACAAGGGTTAGAAAAGAGCCCTATTCTATGAATTTAGTTTGCCTCATTGAAAAAATTAGTATATAACATAAATGATAATATAATATAAATAATGGAATAAAATAAAAATAAAAATAATAAGTAAATAACAAAATAATAGTAATATAAATATAATATAAACATAAAACTGATATTTACGCACCGAAACAATCAGTGGAAAAATTTTCCCATGTGGAATTTCTAACTGATCCGATAGACAGATAAGACCCTAGGTTGACTTCTGCCACAACCACGAATATATGCCGTGAACCTCTGTCAAGAAAGCATCCAAAACTAAAAAGACCTACGACTAGTACGGTAGGAGCGCTGCTTCAGTATCCACGGGCTCAATTTTCAGTACCGTTAGATCTGTCATCATTGTAATTTTTGTATTCCCTCAAGAAATACCGTATACAATCCGCAGTAAAAAACGCGAGCAACGCAGAAATTTTCCTACAGTAAAGGTTTGACTGAATTCTTGCTGCCGAAAAATACGTCTAGTAGTGGCATGTGCAAAAAAAAATCAATATATTCTCGAATATTTTAAAATTATAAAGTTGAAGATTTCAGAAACTCCAGAAGTTTTGGAGTTATATGATACAACGAAAAGTCCTTCCGTTGATAGATATGCACTGTTTTTTTTTTCTAGAGGCAGAGTATTCTTTTTTTGTCTTTTTCTGTTTAGGAGACAAGGACTTCGTTATCAAAATACACCTACCGACACCTATCGCTGAAAAAATGAATAATTTCCCATTTCATTTCATTTTTTTGTGCTTCATTCAAGAACTACATCAGCAAGGGAGCGAACATCAGAAACTATTCTCAGGATGCGAACTGACATCGTGTTTGTCTCGCAAATGAATCCCTGGAAGAAGAAGAAGAAGTGGAGAACGAGTCTGGTGGAACCGTTAGGTGACCTTCATTTCATTTCTTCCGCACATTTATTGCTGTAGAAGAAAATTGCAGATAAACAATGTATGAAAGAGAATCTTGAAGAGAATGTACATTCCATTCCTGCAGCAATAGTTGCCCTTTCACGGAACCCTTACAACTCCTGCTTTCTTTTTCACCGAACTGACACTTTTCTATGCATAGAACTAGCGATATGCAATTAATCGGAACGTGTAATTAATCGAATAAGAGAATGAATTAAATTATGAAAGTTTTACCTCGCATAGTTACAAACATGTGCACATAGTCCACCCCAAATCTATTCAACCAAGCGAACGCGTTGCGTCGCTCCGCTTGGATCAGGATGGATGACAGTGTGTGTCAAACAAAGAAATAGGGTCCGCTGCGGTAGACGTTCGGTGTCTGATGTGATGACAAAAATTCTGATGTCGACTAAACCACCCAGGATTAGAAAAGAGTGTGTAGGTAGCGGAACCTCTAAGCGCTACACTACACGAGCCCTAGGATCAGATATATCTACTTCATATTATTATATCTATTATATCTCAGTGGGCGGGTGTAGTGTAGTGGTTAAAGGTTACGCTCCCTGCACGACCGATCGGAGGTTCGAATTTTCCCTAGTGCTCACCAAGCCTTTCATCCTTCCGGGGTCAATAATTGGTACCAGGCTTGTCTAGGAGAATAAAGAGACTGACTTGACACATCGGCTAGCCCAGTCATTGCATAGGTCAGTTACACGCTCGTAAACCTCAAACGATTCTGAATTGAAGTGAGGGCGCATCCCAAGCGGATTGATTAACGACAGAGACTTTGTTGTTTATCCTTATTATATCTCAGGAATGTAGCACTGCTTCAGGAAGGTTTTTTTTGCTTCTAGACCGATTTTCGGAATAATTTGCGCAAGATTCAGCAACAGCAAAGTTGAGGGATCCGGAGTTAAGCATGACCATCTTATGAAGAAATCTTTCCTAAAGATTGCGAATAAAAAGCAAATTGAAAATACTATTAGGATTTTTGTCGCGAAACCATTCTCCACATTTCTTTGCCGGAAACAATGAGGAAAAGTTCCCGGTTGTGTAACAGTGTTGACGGAAAAGCGTCAGAAGAGTGTGGAGGAGTACTGTAAAGGAGGCAAAGATCATTGAGTCATTGAGAAAATTTAAGGATTAGATGCAGTCCATGGAAAAAAAATTTGTCGTTAAAGAATTCATCCATGGTTACCGAGGTTAACGCGGTTAACCGAGGCTAATCAGAAAATGCCACGTTAATAAACTTCGCCTATAGCAGCAAATGTACCGAAAAACGGTAGACGAACGCATGTCTATCGCAAATCACCCGCAAATGCGTTCACCTTCGATTCGATCGGACAATTACAAAATGTTGCAATGCGTACGTCAACGTCGTTGAAAGCGAACTCAGCTCATCTCACATCGGAGAACGGAACATTACTAACGTAGCACAATTTTAACCCTTTAACGACGTCGCGGCTCAACGGTGAGCCGCACACCTTTTACCGGTTATTTTTCATGATTCCCTAAACTTTTTTAGAAGTTTTTTGTACTTAATTAAATTATACTTCAAATATGTAAAGAAGCGCGCTGTCGTTAATGAGTTAAAGACATAAAATTCCTCTAAGGTCCTAAAGTCTTTAAGGGATTAAATTTTACCTTCAACACTTCCCCTCGAGTTAGATTAAGCATATATCGTTTGTTGTGTACAAGGTGATGGGACCCTCATTATTATCACATTTGATATCGTCATTGAAAATAAAAGTAAATGTAGTGAAAATGAGGAATAAATAGTAGTAATAAAAGTACATAGTATTAAAGTTCATCAACAAAGATGGTTTCGTTCTTTTCTATTAAAACAAATACCCTCGTATTGTTTAGAAAAATAAAAAATTAAGTTAAATTTTTTTTTTGAAAAAAGTAGAAAAAATAAGGAAATTTAGAAAAAAAATGAGATTTAGAATTGTCCCTACTCTGGGGATTTCTAAAGGAATGGAGGAAATCCTAAATTCTAAATTGACCGATTGTTTCTTTAAGACGGTTATTCAGTGTTTTATAGAATATAAAGTGCAAAGACGAAATATCTGGTATAGTGGCATTTTGAGCGGTTTTTTTTCTCTAATAAATGATTTTATCCAAGCTGACAGCGATGTCCGGTGGTTAAAGGGGAAGCATAATAGAAATACTTTTTCGAGGAGTTATTAAATACTAAATGTTGTTAAATAAGTTCACCTGTATCTATAACTGACACGATCCATGGTGACTGTTGTTCTTACTTGGCTGCCGTTTTGTTAAGTTTGGCGGATGTGGCGCAGTCAGTAATAGGTTCCGCTATGTCTGCACGATCGATCGGAGGTTCAAGTCCGTCCTAGTGCTCACCAAGGCTTTCATCCCTCCGAGGTCAATAAGTAGGTATCAGACTTATCTGGGAGGATAAAAACACTGACTTGACACATCGGCTAGCCACCGCAAGTCATTGTATGGGCCAGGTACACGTTCGGGAACCTCAAACGATTCTGAATTGAAGTGAACGTGGGGGCGCATCCCAAGCGGATTGATTAAAGCCAGAGACTTTATCCTTTTTATCCTTTATTCAAGTTTTCCTTTTTTGACATCGTGGTGATGGTGGAGACGAATCATTGATTTGCAAGCAAAAAAAAAAAACGCGTTGTCCCACTTGACGGATATGTAGAAGCTCGCTCGATCGTCAAGGTGTTAATCTTCCCCGCAGAAACTTTGAATCCGGATAATAGCCAACATTTGAAGTCTATTCACCTACAGTATGACTGCTTGGTGGTGATTTGGATTACCTTGTTCTGGAATGCTCTGTAAGAGTAATATGTCGCCGACTGGAACGAAGGTCAGTGATGAGATTTGTTTGGGAGTGTCGTGGATCAAAGAACTGTTGAATTAAAGGAGGATTTTTTTTCAGAATGAAAAATGTAATGGGATGAACAGTAGAGCAAAAGAAAATGTTTAGAATTTCCTCTTAACAGTACACTAATTTGATGTAAAGATAAGTTGACAGTTAGTTGGAAATGA
Source organism: Necator americanus (assembly GCF_031761385.1). Classification (NCBI taxonomy): domain Eukaryota; kingdom Metazoa; phylum Nematoda; class Chromadorea; order Rhabditida; family Ancylostomatidae; genus Necator; species Necator americanus. The sequence goes on from NC_087375.1 coordinate 8,667,390, forward strand.
ACACAACGGGTACGAAACGGGTTAAATGATGAGGCGGGTTTGTTTGGTTCATGACGGTGAGACTAGATGGCTAGTCGATAAGATAGGGTTTTCGATGAAGAAAGTGAGAGGAGGCGGTCGTAGCAAAAAAAAAGAAAAGAAAAGAAAACTCGTGATGACTAACAAAAGTTGCTTGTAATCATTTGAAAAAAAGGACAATCTCTCTGGAAATAATGACCTTCACAATAGGACAAAGAATCCAAGGTCAAACTATTGTTTGACGATGACTCCGGCAAAAAAAGAAACGCAGCTAAAGGTTTAGAAATAGCTGAACACCTACTTCACCGAGCAATTTCTGCATTATATGGAAAAAGATGACAGTAATTTTTATTGTAATAAAAATCGGCCCTTCGGCAGTCGTTAAATCATTCCCGGACGGTGATATTTATATTTTTCCCGAGGAAATTGTACAAATATTTTCGGAAATTATTATAATAATTCATTAAATATTATTTAATTGTAGAAAAAATAAAAGGCTGAGAGGAATTTGAAGCAAAAAAAAGTGGCATGACTAAGTCATTTTTTTCGTTTCATTCTGATTTGTAGCCTTTTAATTCCAAATTCCATTAATTTTCTTACAACTACGTTAAGTAATCTACTTCTTCCAGAATACAACTCTGTGGAACTCGGAGAAAAAAAAATCGGGAAAAAAACCTGACCATTTCTCCTTAGACTACAAGGGTTCCTTGGTGGTGTTCGGTGAAATTGTTGGGATTATCTCGGAAGTAGGAAGTCGCTCAGATTTTTCCCACTCTCCATTCATTCCAGTATTCTTGAATGCTGTTTTCAACGAGAAACGTGATTAGGTGGTAGTTGATTATTTTGTGTGCTTTGTTCTTTTGTTTATTTGTTTACCTGTTTACCTTAGAATAAGTGAGCTTACTTAACATGTAAGAAGACCTGTGTTTTACTTCTTTCTCTCTAATCTTTATTTCCCTTTCTCTCCAATTTG